>NW_026736708.1:0-61000 GCF_949786415.1 Peromyscus eremicus | reverse complement strand
AACACAATAGAGTAGAAGAGTGCTCTTTTCCCTAAAGCAGAGTGTGTTTCTTGTAAGTCGAGCTAGCGTTTGTTTCCCAGTCCTAAATGGAGTTGAATCACATGCAGTTTCTAGTCCTACGAGCAAGGGTTGTTTTATGGTAAGAAGAGTCACTATTGTGCTGCCATTGCCATACACAGGACAAACAGCACTGGCGTCTGTTCCCAGCAAGTACAGTGTATTGTACAGAAGAGGATCTACTGTTCTTGTCAGGTTCCCAAGCAGAATTGAACTAGATATGGCCGTGTGTGTTGGTAGCACAGTTCTTTTGTTCTGAGCAAGCTCACTGTTCTGGCCCTACAGGAAACACTTTTGAGTAGAAGAGGGCTCTTTTCTCAAAAGCAGAGTGTGTTTCTTGTAAGGCGAGCTAGTGTTTGTTTCCAAGTCCTAAATGGAGTTGATTCCCATGCAGTTTCTGGTCCTACGAGAAAGAGTTGTTTTCTGGTAAGAAGAGTCACTATTGCGCTCCTATTGCCATACACAGTACAAATAGCACTAGCGTCTTTTCCCAGCAAGTACAGTGTATTGGACTGAATAGGAGCTACTGTTCTTGTCAGTTTCCAAAGCATAGTTGAACTAGATATGGTCCGTAAGTGTAGGAAGCACAGTTCTTTTGTTCTCAGCAAGCTCACTGTTCTGGCCCTATAGGAAACACAGTAGAGTAGAACAGTGCTCTTTTCTCAAAAGCAGAGTGTGTTTCTTGTAAGGCGAGCTAGCGGTTGTTTCCCAGTCCTAAATGGAGTTAAATCACATGCAGTTACTGGTCCTACGAGCAAGAGTTGTTTTATGGTAAGGAATTAACTATTGTGCTCCCATTGCCATACACAGTGCAAATAGCACTCGCGTCTGTTCCCAGCAAGTACAGTGTATCGGACTGAAGAGGAGCTATTGTTCTTGTCAGTTTCCTAAGCAGAGTTGAACTAGATATGGCCCGTGTGTGTAGGAAGCACAGTTCTTTTGTTCTGAGCAAGCTCACTGTTCCCACCCATAGGAAACACAGTAGAGTAGAAGAGTGCTCCTTTCTCAAAAGCAGAGTGTGTTTCATGTAAGGTGAGCTAGCATTTGTTTCCCAGTCCTAAATGTAGTTGAATCACATGCAGTTTCGAGTTCTACGAGGAAGAGTTGTTTTCTCGTAAGAAAAGTCACTATTGTGCTCCCATTGTCATACACAGTGCAAATAGCACTCGCGTGTGTTCCCAGCTAGTACAGGGTATCGTACTGAAGAGGAGCTACTGTTTTTGTCAGTTTCCTCAGCAGAGTTGAACTAGATATGGCCTGTGTGTGTAGGAAGCACAGCTTTTTTTTTCTGAGCAAGATCACTGTTCTGGCCCTATAGGAAACACTTTAGAGAATAAGAGGGCTCTTTTCTCAAAAGCAGAGTGTGTGTCTTGTAATGCAAGCTAGCGTTTGTTTCCCAGTCCTAAATGGAGTTGAATCTCATGCAGTTTCTGGTCCTACGAGCAAGAGTTGTTTTCTGGTAAGAAGAGTCACTATTGTGCTCCCATTGCCATACACAGTGCAAATAGCACTCGCGTCTGTTCCCAGCAAGTACAGTGTATCGGACTGAAGAGTAGCTACTGTTTTTGTCAGTTTCCTAAACAGAGTTGAACGAGATATGGCCCGTGTGTGTAGGAAGCTCAGTTCTTTTGTTCTGAGCAAGCTCACTGTATTGACCACATAGGAAACACAGTAGAGTAGAAGAGTGCTCTTTTCTCAAAAGCAGGGTGTGTTTCTTGTAAGGCGAGCTAGTGTTTGTTTCCCAGTTTTAAATGGAGTTGAATCACATGCAGTTTCTGGTCCTACGAGCAAGAGTTGTTTTCTGGTAAGGAAAGACACTATTGCGCTCCCATTGCCATACACAGTGCAAATAGCACTCGCGTCTGTTCCCAGCAATTACAGTGTATCGGACTGAAGAGGAGCTACTGTTCTTGTCAGTTTCCTAAGCAGAGTTGAACTAGATATGGTCCGTGTGTAGGAAGCAATGTTTTCTGTTCTGAGCAAGCTCACTGTTTGGACCCCATAGGAATCACAGTAGAGTAGAAGAGTGCTCTTTTCTCAAATGCAGAATGTGTTTCTTGTAAGGCGAGCTAGTGTTTGCTTCCCAGTCCTAAATGGAGTTGAATCACATGCAGTTTTGGGTCCTACGAGCAAGAGTTGTTTTCTGGTATGAAGAGTCACTATTGCACTGCCATTGCCATACAAAAGACAATTAGCACTGGCGTCTGTTCCCAGCAAGTACAGTGTATTGGACTGAAGAGGATCTACTGTTCTTGTCAGTTTCCTAAGCAGAATTGAATAGATATGGCCCTTGTGTGCAGGAAGCACAGTTCTTTTGTTCTGAGGAAGCTCACTCATCTGGCCCTATAGGAAACACAGTGTAGTAGAAGAATGCTCTTTTGTCAAAAGCAAAGAGTTTTTCTTGTAAGGCGAGCTAGCGTTTCTTTCCCAGTCCTAAATGGAGGTGTTACACATGCAGTTTTTGGACCTATGAGCAAGAGTTTTTTTCTGGTAAGAAGAGTCACTATTGCACTCTCATTGCCATACACAGTGCAAATAGCACTTGCATCTGTTCCCAGCAAGTACAGTGTATTGGACTGAAGAGGATCTACTGTTCTTGTCAGTTTTTTAAGCAGAGTTGAACTAGATATGGCCCGTGTGTGTAGGAAGCACAGTTCTTTTGTTTTGAGCAAGCTCACTGTTCGGACCCCATAGGAAACTCAGTAGAGTAGAAGAGTGCTCTTTTCTCAAAAGCAGAGTGTGTTTCATGTTAGGCGAGCTAGCATTTGTTTCCCAGTCCTAAATGGAGTTGAATCACATGCAGTTTCTGGTCCTACGAGCAAGAGTGGTTTTCTGATAAGAAGAGTCACTATTGCCCTCCCATTGTCATACACAGGGCAAATAGAACTCGCGTCTCTTCCCAGCAAGTACAGTGTATTGGACTGAAGAGGATCTACTATTCTTGTCAGTTTCCTAAGCAGAATTGAACTATATATGACCGTGTGTGTAGGAAGCACAGTTCTTTTGTTCTGAGCAAGCTCACTGTTTTGGTCCTATAGGAAACACAGTTGAGAAGAAGAGTGCTCTTTTCTCAAAAGCAGAGTGTGTTTCTTGTAAGGCGAGCTTGCGTTTGTTTCCCAGTCCTAAATGGAGTTGCGTAACATGCAGTTTTTGGTCCTACGAGCAAGAGTTGTTTTCTGGTAAGAAGAGTCACTATTGCAATCTAATTGCCATACACAGTGCAAATAGCACTCGCGTCTGTTCCCCGCAAGTACAGTGTATTGGGCTGAATAGGAGCTACTGTTCTTGTCAGTTTCCTAAGCAGAGTTGAACTAGATATGATCCGTGTGTGTAGGAAGCACAGTTCTTTTGTTCTCAGCAAGCTCACTGTTCTGGCCCGATAGGAAATACTGTAGAGTAGAAGAGTGCTCTTTTCTCAAAAGCAGAGTGTGTTTCTTGTAAAACGAGCTATCGTTTGTTTCCCAGTCCTAAATGGAGTTGAATCCCATGCAGTTTCTAGTCCTAGGAGCAAGAGTTGTTTTCTGGTAAGAAGAGTCACTATTGTGCTCCCATTGCCATACACAGTGCAAATAGCACTCGCGTCTGTTCCCAGCAAGTACAGTGTATCGGACTGAAGAGTAGCTACTGTTTTTGTCAGTTTCCTAAACAGAGTTGAACGAGATATGGCCCGTGTGTGTAGGAAGCTCAGTTCTTTTGTTCTGAGCAAGCTCACTGTATTGACCACATAGGAAACACAGTAGAGTAGAAGAGTGCTCTTTTCTCAAAAGCAGGGTGTGTTTCTTGTAAGGCGAGCTAGTGTTTGTTTCCCAGTTTTAAATGGAGTTGAATCACATGCAGTTTCTGGTCCTACGAGCAAGAGTTGTTTTCTGGTAAGGAAAGTCACTATTGCGCTCCCATTGCCATACACAGTGCAAATAGCACTCGCGTCTGTTCCCAGCAATTACAGTGTATCGGACTGAAGAGGAGCTACTGTTCTTGTCAGTTTCCTAAGCAGAGTTGAACTAGATATGGTCCGTGTGTAGGAAGCAATGTTTTCTGTTCTGAGCAAGCTCACTGTTTGGACCCCATAGGAATCACAGTAGAGTAGAAGAGTGCTCTTTTCTCAAATGCAGAATGTGTTTCTTGTAAGGCGAGCTAGTGTTTGCTTCCCAGTCCTAAATGGAGTTGAATCACATGCAGTTTTGGGTCCTACGAGCAAGAGTTGTTTTCTGGTATGAAGAGTCACTATTGCACTGCCATTGCCATACAAAAGACAATTAGCACTGGCGTCGGTTCCCAGCAAGTACAGTGTATTGGACTGAAGAGGATCTACTGTTCTTGTCAGTTTCCTAAGCAGAATTGAATAGATATGGCCCTTGTGTGCAGGAAGCACAGTTCTTTTGTTCTGAGGAAGCTCACTCATCTGGCCCTATAGGAAACACAGTGTAGTAGAAGAATGCTCTTTTGTCAAAAGCAAAGAGTTTTTCTTGTAAGGCGAGCTAGCGTTTCTTTCCCAGTCCTAAATGGAGGTGTTACACATGCAGTTTTTGGACCTATGAGCAAGAGTTTTTTTCTGGTAAGAAGAGTCACTATTGCACTCTCATTGCCATACACAGTGCAAATAGCACTTGCATCTGTTCCCAGCAAGTACAGTGTATTGGACTGAAGAGGATCTACTGTTCTTGTCAGTTTTTTAAGCAGAGTTGAACTAGATATGGCCCGTGTGTGTAGGAAGCACAGTTCTTTTGTTTTGAGCAAGCTCACTGTTCGGACCCCATAGGAAACTCAGTAGAGTAGAAGAGTGCTCTTTTCTCAAAAGCAGAGTGTGTTTCATGTTAGGCGAGCTAGCATTTGTTTCCCAGTCCTAAATGGAGTTGAATCACATGCAGTTTCTGGTCCTACGAGCAAGAGTTGTTTTCTGGTAAGAAGAGTCACTATTGCCCTCCCATTGTCATACACAGGGCAAATAGCACTCGCGTCTCTTCCCAGCAAGTACAGTGTATTGGACTGAAGAGGATCTACTATTCTTGTCAGTTTCCTAAGCAGAATTGAACTATATATGACCGTGTGTGTAGGAAGCGCAGTTCTTTTGTTCTGAGCAAGCTCACTGTTTTGGTCCTATAGGAAACACAGTTGAGAAGAAGAGTGCTCTTTTCTCAAAAGCAGAGTGTGTTTCTTGTAAGGCGAGCTAGCGTTTGTTTCCCAGTCCTAAATGGAGTTGCGTAACATGCAGTTTTTGGTCCTACGAGCAAGAGTTGTTTTCTGGTAAGAAGAGTCACTATTGCAATCTAATTGCCATACACAGTGCAAATAGCACTCGCGTCTGTTCCCCGCAAGTACAGTGTATTGGGCTGAATAGGAGCTACTGTTCTTGTCAGTTTCCTAAGTAGAGTTGAACTAGATATGATCCGTGTGTGTAGGAAGCACAGTTCTTTTGTTCTCAGCAAGCTCACTGTTCTGGCCCGATAGGAAATACTGTAGAGTAGAAGAGTGCTCTTTTCTCAAAAGCAGAGTGTGTTTCTTGTAAAACGAGCTATCGTTTGTTTCCCAGTCCTAAATGGAGTTGAATCCCATGCAGTTTCTGGTCCTAGGAGCAAGAGTTGTTTTCTGGTAAGAAGAGTCACTATTGTTCTCCCATTGTCATACACAGGGCAAATAGCGCTGGCGTCTGTTCCCAGCATGTACAGTGTATTGGACTGAAGAGGATCTACTGTTCTTGTCAGGTTCCTAAGCAGAGTTGAACTAGATATGGCCGTGTGTGTAGGAAGCACAGTTCTTTTGTTCTGAGCAAGCTCACTGTTCTGGCCCTATAGGAAACACAGTAGAGTAGAAGAGTGCTCTTTTCTCTAAAGCAGAGTGTGTTTCTTGTAAGGCGAACTCGCGTTTATTTCCCAGGCCTAAATGGAGTTGAGTCACATGCAGTTTTTGGTCCTATGAGCAAGAGTTGTTTTCTGGCAAGAAGAGTCACTATTTCGCTCCAATTGCCATACACAGTGCAAATAGCACTCGCGTCTGTTCCCAGCAAGTACAGTGTATCGGACTGAAGAGGAGCTACTGTTCTTGTCAGTTTCCTAAGCAGAGTTGAACTAGATATTGTCCGTGTGTAGAAAGCGCAGTTTTTTGTTCTGAGCAAGCTCACTGTTTGGACCCCATAGGAAACACAGTAAAGTAGAAGAGTGCTCTTTTCTCAAAAGCAGAGTGTGTTTCTTGTAAGGCGAGCTAGTGTTTGTTTCACAGTCCTAAATGGAGTTGAATCACATGCAGTTTCTGGTCCTAAGAGCAAGAGTTGTTTTCTGGAAAGAAGAGTCACTATTGTGCTGCCATTGCCATACACAGGACAAATAGCACTGTTGTCTGTTCCCAGCAAGTACAGTGTATTGGACTGAAGAGGATCTACTGTTCTTGTCAGGTTTATAAGCAGAATTGAACTAGATATGGCCATGTGTGTAGGAAGCACAGTTTTTTTGTTCTGAGCAAGCTCACTGTTCAGACCCCATAGGAAACACAGTAGAGTAGAAGAGTGCTCTTTTCTCTAAAGCAGATTGTGTTTATTGTAAGGCGAGCTAGCATTTGTTTCCCATTCCTAAATGGAGTTGAATCACATACAGTTTCTGGTCCTACAAGCAAGAGTTGTTTTCTGGTAAGGAAAGTCACTATTGCGCACCCATTGCCATACACAGTGCAAATAGCACTCGCGTCTGTTCCCAGCAAGTACAGTGTATTGGAGTGAAGAGGAGCTACTGTTCTAGTCAGTTTTCTAAGCAGAGTTGAACTAGATATGGCCCGTGTGTGGAGGAAGCACAGTTCTTTTGTTCTGAGCAAGCTCACTGTTCTGGCCCTATAGGAAACACAGTAGAGTAGAAGAGTGCTCTTTTCTCAAAAGCAGAGTGTGTTTCTTGTAAGGCCAGCTAGCGTTTGTTTCCCAGTCCTAAATGGAGTTGAATCACATGCAGTTTCCTGTCCTACGAGCAAGAGTTGTTTTCTGGTAAGGAAGTCACTATTGTGCTCCCATTGCCATACACAGTGCAAATAGCACTCGCGTCTGTTCCCAGCAAGTACAGTGTATCAGACTGAAGAGGAGCTACTGTTCTTGTCAGTTTCCTAAGCAGAGTTGAACGAGATATGGCCCGTGTGTGTAGGAAGCACAGTTCTTTTGTTCTGAGCAAGCTCACTGTTTGGACCACATAGGAAACACAGTAGAGTAGAAGAGTGCTCTTTTCTCTAAAGCAGAGTGTGTTTCTTGTAAGGCGAGCTAGCGTTTGTTTCCCAGTCCTAAATGGAGTTGAATCACATGCAGTTTCTGGTCCTACGAGAAAGAGTTGTTTTCTGGTAAGAAGAGTCACTATTGTGCTGCCATTGCCATACACAGGACAAATAGCACTGGCGTCTGTTGCCAGGAAGTACAGTGTATTGGACTGAAGAGGATCTACTGTTCTTGTCAGGTTTATAAGCAGAATTGAACTAGATATGGCCGTGTGTGTAGGAAGCACAGTTTTTTTGTTCTGAGCAAGTTCACTGTTCGAACCCCATAGGAAACACAGTAGAGTAAAAGAGTGCTCTTTTCTCTAAAGCAGATTGTGTTTCTTGTAGGGCGAGCTAGCAATTGTTTCCCAGTCCTAAATGGCGTTGAATCACATACAGTTTCTGGTCCTACGAGCATGAGTTGTTTTCTTGTAAGGAAAGTCACTATTGCGCTCCCATTGACATACACAGTGCAAATAGCACTCGCGTCTGTTCCCAGCAAGTACAGTGTATTGGACTGAAGAGGAGCTACTGTTCTTGTCAGTTTCCTAAGCAGAGTTGAACTAGAAATGGCCCGTGTGTGTAGAAAGCACAGTTCTCTTGTTCTGAGCAAGCTCACTGTTTTGGCCCTATAGGAAACACAGTAGAGTAGAAGAGTGCTCTTTTCTCTAAAGCAGAGTGAGTTTCTTGTAAGGCGAGCTAGCGTTTGTTTCCCTGTCCTAAATGGAGTTGAAACACATGCAGTTTCTGGTGCTACGAGCAAGAGTTTTTTTATGGTAAGAATAGTCACTATTGCGCTGCCATTGCCATACACAGGACAAATAGCACTGGCGTCTGTTGCCAGCAAGTAAAGTGTATTGGACTGAAGAGGATCTACTGTTCTTGTCAGGTTCCTAATCAGAATTGAACTAGATATGGCCGTGTGTGTTGGAAGCACAGTTCTTTTGTTCTGAGCAAGCTCACTGTTTTGGCCCTACTGGAAACACTTTTGAGTAGAAGAGGGCTCTTTTCTCAAAAGCAGAGTGTGTTTCTTGTAAGGGGAGCTAGTGTTTGTTTCCCAGTCCTAAATGGTGTTGAATCCCAGGCAGTTTCTGGTCCCCGAGCAAGAGTTGTTTTCTGGTAAGAAGAGTCACTA
Organism: Peromyscus eremicus; assembly: GCF_949786415.1. Lineage (NCBI taxonomy): Eukaryota > Metazoa > Chordata > Mammalia > Rodentia > Cricetidae > Peromyscus > Peromyscus eremicus. Next base: position 52,587 of record NW_026736708.1, on the reverse strand, counting down.
TTGCGCTCCTATTGCCATACACAGTACAAATAGCACTAGCGTCTGTTCCCAGCAAGTACAGTGTATTGGACTGAATAGGAGCTACTGTTCTTGTCAGTTTCCAAAGCATAGTTGAACTAGATATGGTCCGTATGTGTAGGAAGCACAGTTCTTTTGTTCTCAGCAAGCTCACTGTTCTGGCCCTAGAGGAAACACAGTAGAGTAGAACAGTGCTCTTTTCTCAAAAGCAGAGTGTGTTTCTTGTAAGGCGAGCTAGCGGTTGTTTCCCAGTCCTAAATGGAGTTAAATCACATGCAGTTACTGGTCCTACGAGCAAGAGTTGTTTTATGGTAAGGAATTAACTATTGTGCTCCCATTGCCATACACAGTGCAAATAGCACTCGCGTCTGTTCCCAGCAAGTACAGTGTATCGGACTGAAGAGGAGCTATTGTTCTTGTCAGTTTCCTAAGCAGAGTTGAACGAGATATGGCCCGTGTGTGTAGGAAGCTCAGTTCTTTTGTTTTGAGCAAGCTCACTGTTTTGACAACATCAGAAACACAGTAGAGTAGAAGAGTGCTCTTTTCTCAAAAGCAGAGTGTGTTTCTTATAAGGCGAGCTAGCATTTGTTTCCCAGTCCTAAATGGAGTTGAATCACATGCAGTTTCTGGTCCTACGAGCAAGAGTTGATTTCTGGTAAGGAAAGTCACTATTGCGCTCAAATTGCCATACAAAGTGCAAATAGCACACCCGTCTGTTCCCAGCAATTACAGTGTATCGGACTGAAGAGGAGCTACTGTTCTTGTCAGTTTCCTAAGCAGAGTTGAACTAGATGTGGTCCGTGTGTAGGAAGCACAGTTTTCTGTTCTGAGCAAGCTCACTGTTTGGACCCCATAGGAAACACAGTAGAGTAGAAGAGTGATCTTTTCTCTAGAGCAGAGTGTGTTTCTTGTAAGGTGAGCTAGCGTTTGTTTCCCAGTCCTAAATGAAGTTGAATTACATGCAGTTTCTGGTCCTATGAGCAAGAGTTTTTTCTGGTAAGAAGAGTCACTCTTGCGCTCCCATTGCCATACACAGTGCAAATAGCACTGGCGTCTGTTCCCAGCAAGTACAGTGTATTGGACTGAAGAGAAGCTACTGTTCTTGTCAGTTTCCTAAGCAGAGTTGAACTAGATATGGCCCATGTGTAGGAAGCACAGTTTTTTGTTCTGAGCAAGCTCACTGTTTGGACCCCTTAGGAAACACAGTAGAGTAGAAGAGTGCTCTTTTCTCAAAAGCAGAGTGTGTTTCTTGTAAGGCGAGCTAGCGTTTGTTTCCCAGTCCTAAATGGAGTTGAAACACATGCAGTTTCTGGTGCTACGAGCAAGAGTTTTTTTATGGTAAGAATAGTCACTATTGCGCTGCCATTGCCATACACAGGACAAATAGCACTGGCGTCTGTTGCCAGCAAGTAAAGTGTATTGGACTGAAGAGGATCTACTGTTCTTGTCAGGTTCCTAATCAGAATTGAACTAGATATGGCCGTGTGTGTTGGAAGCACAGTTCTTTTGTTCTGAGCAAGCTCACTGTTCTGGCCCTACAGGAAACACTTTTGAGTAGAAGAGGGCTCTTTTCTCAAAAGCAGAGTGTGTTTCTTGTAAGGGGAGCTAGTGTTTGTTTCCCAGTCCTAAATGGAGTTGAATCCCAGGCAGTTTCTGGTCCCCGAGCAAGAGTTGTTTTCTGGTAAGAAGAGTCACTATTGCGCTCCTATTGCCATACACAGTACAAATAGCACTAGCGTCTTTTCCCAGCAAGTACAGTGTATTGGACTGAATAGGAGCTACTGTTCTTGTCAGTTTCCAAAGCATAGTTGAACTAGATATGGTCCGTATGTGTAGGAAGCACAGTTCTTTTGTTCTCAGCAAGCTCACTGTTCTGGCCCTAGAGGAAACACAGTAGAGTAGAACAGTGCTCTTTTCTCAAAAGCAGAGTGTGTTTCTTGTAAGGCGAGCTAGCGGTTGTTTCCCAGTCCTAAATGGAGTTAAATCACATGCAGTTACTGGTCCAACGAGCAAGAGTTGTTTTATGGTAAGGAATTAACTATTGTGCTCCCATTGCCATACACAGTGCAAATAGCACTCGCGTCTGTTCCCAGCAAGTACAGTGTATCGGACTGAAGAGGAGCTATTGTTCTTGTCAGTTTCCTAAGCAGAGTTGAACGAGATATGGCCCGTGTGTGTAGGAAGCTCAGTTCTTTTGTTTTGAGCAAGCTCACTGTTTTGACAACATCAGAAACACAGTAGAGTAGAAGAGTGCTCTTTTCTCAAAAGCAGAGTGTGTTTCTTATAAGGCGAGCTAGCATTTGTTTCCCAGTCCTAAATGGAGTTGAATCACATGCAGTTTCTGGTCCTACGAGCAAGAGTTGATTTCTGGTAAGGAAAGTCACTATTGCGCTCAAATTGCCATACAAAGTGCAAATAGCACACCCGTCTGTTCCCAGCAATTACAGTGTATTGGACTGAAGAGGAGCTACTGTTCTTGTCAGTTTCCTAAGCAGAGTTGAACTAGATGTGGTCCGTGTGTAGGAAGCACAGTTTTCTGTTCTGAGCAAGCTCACTGTTTGGACCCCATAGGAAACACAGTAGAGTAGAAGAGTGATCTTTTCTCTAGAGCAGAGTGTGTTTCTTGTAAGGTGAGCTAGCGTTTGTTTCCCAGTCCTAAATGAAGTTGAATTACATGCAGTTTCTGGTCCTATGAGCAAGAGTTTTTTCTGGTAAGAAGAGTCACTCTTGCGCTCCCATTGCCATACACAGTGCAAATAGCACTGGCGTCTGTTCCCAGCAAGTACAGTGTATTGGACTGAAGAGAAGCTACTGTTCTTGTCAGTTTCCTAAGCAGAGTTGAACTAGATATGGCCCATGTGTAGGAAGCACAGTTTTTTGTTCTGAGCAAGCTCACTGTTTGGACCCCTTAGGAAACACAGTAGAGTAGAAGAGTGCTCTTTTCTCAAAAGCAGAGTGTGTTTCTTGTAAGGCGAGCTAGCGTTTGTTTTCTAGTCCTAAATGGAGTTGAATCACATGCAGTTTCTGGTCCTACGAGCAAGAGTTGTTTTCTGGTAAGAAGAGTCACTATTGCGCTGCCATTGCCATACACAAGACAAATAGCACTGGAGTCTGTTCCCAGCAAGTACAGTGTATTGGACTGAAGAGGATCTACTGTTCTTGTCAGGTTCCTAAGCAGACTTGAACTAGATATGGCCGTGTGTGTAGGAAGCACAGTTCTTTTGTTCTGAGCAAGTTCAGTGTTCGGACTCCATAGGAAACACAGTAGAGTAGAAGAGTGCTCTTTTCTCAAAAGCAGAGTGTGTTTCTTATAAGGCGAGTTAGCATTTGTTTCCCAGTCCTAAATGGAGTTGAATCACATGCAGTTTCTGGTCCTACGAACAAGTGTTGTTTTCTGGTAAGGAAAGTCACTATTGCGCTCCCATTGCCATACAAAGTGCAAATAGCACACCCGTCTGTTCCCAGCAATTACAGTGTATCGGACTGAAAAGGAGAGACTGTTCTTGTCAGTTTCCTAAGCAGAGTTGAACTAGATGTGGTCCGTGTGTAGGAAGCACAGTTTTCTGTTCTGAGCAAGCTCACTGTTTGGACCCCATAGGAAACACAGTAGAGTAGAAGAGTGCTCTTTTCTCAAAAGCAGAATGTGTTTCTTATAAGGCGAGCTAGCATTTGTTTCCCAGTCCTAAATGGAGTTGAATCACATGCAGTTTCTGGTCTACGAACAAGAGTTGTTTTCTGGTAAGGAGAGTCACTATTGTGCTCCCATTGCCGTACACAGTGCAAATAGCACTCCCATCTGTTCCCAGCAAGTACAGTGTATTGGACTGAAGAGGAGCTACTGTTCTTGTCAGTTTCCTAAGCAGAGTTGAACTAGATATGGCCCGTGTGTGTAGGAAGCACAGTTCTTTTGTTCTGAGCAAGCTCACTGTTCGGACCCCATAGGAAACACAGTGGAGTAGAAGAGTGCTCTTTTCTCAAAAGCAGAGTGTGTTTCATTTAAGGCGAGCTAGCGTTTCTTTCCCAGTCCTAAATGGAGTTGAATCACATGCAGTTTCTGGTCCTATGAGCAAGAGTTGTTTTATGGTAAGGAAAGTCACTATTGTGCTCCCATTGCCATACATAGTGCAGATAGCACTCGGTCCGTTCCCAGCAAGTACAGTGCATCGGACTGTTGAGGAGCTAATGTTCTTGTCATTTTCCTAAGCAGAGTTCAACTACATATGGCCTGTGTGAAGGAAGCACAGTTCTTTTGTTCTGATCAAGCTCATTGTTCTATCCTTCTAAAAAACACAGTAGAGTAGAATAGCGCTCTTTTCTCAAAAGCACAGTGTTTTTCTTGTAAGGCGAGCTAGCATTTGTTTCCCAGTCCTAAATGGAGTTGAATCACATGCAGTTTCTGGTCCTAGGAGCAAGAGTTGTTTTCTGGTAAGAAGAGTCACTATTATGCTCTCATTGTCATACACAGAGCAAATAGTACTGGCGTCTGTTCCCAGCATGTACAGTGTATGGACTGAAGAGGATCTACTGTTCTTGTCAGTTTCCTAAGCATAATTGAATAGATATGGCCCCTGGGTGCAGGAAGCACAGTTCTTTTGTTCTGAGGAAACTCACTGTTCTGGCTATATAGGAAACACAGTAGTGTAGAAGAGTGCTCTTTTCTCTAAAGCAGAGTGTGTTTCTTGTAAGGCGAACCAGCGTTTGTTTCCCAGTTCTAAATGGAGTTGAATCACAAGCAGTTTCTGGTCCTACGAGCAAGAGTTGTTTTATGGTAAGAATAGTCACTATTGCGCTGCCATTGCCATACACAGGACAAATAGCACTGGCGTCTGATCCCACCAAGTACAGTGTATTGGACTGAAGAGGATCTACTGTTCTTGTCAGGTTCCTAATCAGAATTGAACTAGATATTTCTGTGTGTGTAGGAAGCACAGTTTTTTTGTTCTGAGCAAGCTCACTGTTCTGGCCCTACAGGAAACACAGTAGAGTAGAAGAGTGCTCTTTTCTCAAAAGCATAGGGTGTTTCTTGTGAGGCGAGCTAGCATTTGTTTCCCAGTCCTAAATGGAGTTGAATCCCATGCAGTTTCTGGTCCTACGAGCAAGAGTTGTGTTCTGGTAAGAAGAGTCACTATTGTGCTGCCATTGCCATACACAGGACAAATAGCACTGTTGTCTGTTCCCAGCAAGTACACTGTATTGGACTGAAGAGGATCTACTCTTCATGTCAGGTTCCTAAGCAGAATTGAACTACATATGGCCATGTTTGTAGTAAGCACAGTTCTTTTGTTCTGAGCCAGCTCACTGTTCTGGCCCTATAGGAAACACAGTAGAGTAGAAGAGTGCTCTTTTCTCAAAAGCAGAGTATGTTTCTTGTAAGGCGAGCTAGTGTTTTTTTTCCCAGTCCTAAACGGAGTTGAATCTCATACAGTTTCTGGTCCTACGAGCAAGAGTTTTTTTCTGGTAAGGAAAGTCACTATTGTGTTCCCATTGCCATACACAGTGCAAAGAGCACTCGCGTGTGTTCCCAGCAAGTACAGTGTATCGGACTGAAGAGGAGCTACTGGTCTTGTCAGTTTTCTAAGCAGAGTTGAACGAGATGTGGCGCGTGTGTGTAGGAAGAACAGTTCTCTTGTTCTGAGCAAGCTCACTGTTCTGGCCCTATAAGAAACACAGTAGAGTAGAAGAGTGCTCTTTTCTCTAAAGCAGAGTGTGTTTCATGTAAGGCGAGCTAGCATTTGTTTCCCAGTCCTAAATGGAGTTGAGTCACATGCAGTTTCTGGTCCTACGATTAAGAGTAGTTTTCTGGTAAGCAAAGACACTATTGCGCTCCCATTGCCGTACATAGAGCAAATAGCACTTGGTCCGTTCCCAGCAAGTACAGTGCATCGGACTGAAGAAGAGCTACTGTTCTTGTCAGTTTCCTAAGCAGAGTTGAACTAGATATGGCCCGTGTGTGTAGGAAGCACAGTTCTTTTGTTCTGAGCAAGCTCACTGTTCCCACCCATAGGAAACACAGTAGAGTAGAAGAGTGCTCCTTTCTCAAAAGCAGAGTGTGTTTCATGTAAGGCGAGCTAGCATTTGTTTCCCAGTTCTAAATGTAGTTGAATCACATGCAGTTTCTGGTCCTACGAGGAAGAGTTGTTTTCTCGTAAGAAAAGTCACTATTGCGCTCCCATTGTCATACACAGTGCAAATAGCACTCGAGTGTGTTCCCAGCTAGTACAGGGTATCGTACTGAAGAGGAGCTACTGTTTTTGTCAGTTTCCTCAGCAGAGTTGAACTAGATATGTCCTGTGTGTGTAGGAAGCACAGCTTTTTTTTTTCTGAGCAAGATCACTGTTCTGGCCCTATAGGAAACACTTTAGAGAATAAGAGGGCTCTTTTCTCAAAAGCAGAGTGTGTTTCTTGTAATGCAAGCTAGCGTTTGTTTCCCAGTCCTAAATGGAGTTGAATCTCATGCAGTTTCTGGTCCTACGAGCAAGAGTTGTTTTCTGGTAAGAAGAGTCACTATTGTGCTCCCATTGCCATACACAGTGCAAATAGCACTCGCGTCTGTTCCCAGCAAGTACAGTGTATCGGACTGAAGAGTAGCTACTGTTTTTGTCAGTTTCCTAAACAGAGTTGAACGAGATATGGCCCGTGTGTGTAGGAAGCTCAGTTCTTTTGTTCTGAGCAAGCTCACTGTTTTGACCACATAGGAAACACAGTAGAGTAGAAGAGTGCTCTTTTCTCAAAAGCAGGGTGTGTTTCTTGTAAGGCGAGCTAGTGTTTGTTTCCCAGTTTTAAATGGAGTTGAATCACATGCAGTTTCTGGTCCTACGAGCAAGAGTTGTTTTCTGGTAAGGAAAGTCACTATTGCGCTCCCATTGCCATACACAGTGCAAATAGAACTCGCGTCTGTTCCCAGCAATTACAGTGTATCGGACTGAAGAGGAGCTACTGTTCTTGTCAGTTTCCTAAGCAGAGTTGAACTAGATATGGTCCGTGTGTAGGAAGCAATGTTTTCTGTTCTGAGCAAGCTCACTGTTTGGACCCCATAGGAATCACAGTAGAGTAGAAGAGTGCTCTTTTCTCAAATGCAGAATGTGTTTCTTGTAAGGCGAGCTAGTGTTTGCTTCCCAGTCCTAAATGGAGTTGAATCACATGCAGTTTTGGGTCCTACGAGCAAGAGTTGTTTTCTGGTATGAAGAGTCACTATTGCACTGCCATTGCCATACAAAAGACAATTAGCACTGGTGTCTGTTCCCAGCAAGTACAGTGTATTGGACTGAAGAGGATCTACTGTTCTTGTCAGTTTCCTAAGCAGAATTGAATAGATATGGCCCTTGTGTGCAGGAAGCACAGTTCTTTTGTTCTGAGGAAGCTCACTCATCTGGCCCTATAGGAAACACAGTGTAGTAGAAGAATGCTCTTTTGTCAAAAGCAAAGAGTTTTTCTTGTAAGGCGAGCTAGCGTTTCTTTCCCAGTCCTAAATGGAGGTGAGACACATGCAGTTTTTGGACCTATGAGCAAGAGTTTTTTTCTGGTAAGAAGAGTCACTATTGCACTCTCATTGCCATACACAGTGCAAATAGCACTTGCATCTGTTCCCAGCAAGTACAGTGTATTGGACTGAAGAGGATCTACTGTTCTTGTCAGTTTTTTAAGCAGAGTTGAACTAGATATGGCCCGTGTGTGTAGGAAGCACAGTTCTTTTGTTTTGAGCAAGCTCACTGTTCGGACCCCATAGGAAACTCAGTAGAGTAGAAGAGTGCTCTTTTCTCAAAAGCAGAGTGTGTTTCATGTTAGGCGAGCTAGCATTTGTTTCCCAGTCCTAAATGGAGTTGAATCACATGCAGTTTCTGGTCCTACGAGCAAGAGTTGTTTTCTGGTAAGAAGAGTCACTATTGCCCTCCCATTGTCATACACAGGGCAAATAGCACTCGCGTCTCTTCCCAGCAAGTACAGTGTATTGGACTGAAGAGGATCTACTATTCTTGTCAGTTTCCTAAGCAGAATTGAACTAGATATGACCGTGTGTGTAGGAAGCACAGTTCTTTTGTTCTGAGCAAGCTCACTGTTTTGGTCCTATAGGAAACACAGTTGAGAAGAAGAGTGCTCTTTTCTCAAAAGCAGAGTGTGTTTCTTGTAAGGCGAGCTTGCGTTTGTTTCCCAGTCCTAAATGGAGTTGCGTAACATGCAGTTTTTGGTCCTACGAGCAAGAGTTGTTCTCTGGTAAGAAGAGTCACTATTGCGCTCTAATTGCCATACACAGTGCAAATAGCACTCGCGTCTGTTCCCCGCAAGTACAGTGTATTGGGCTGAATAGGAGCTACTGTTCTTGTCAGTTTCCTAAGCAGAGTTGAACTAGATATGATCCGTGTGTGTAGGAAGCACAGTTCTTTTGTTCTCAGCAAGCTCACTGTTCTGGCCCAATAGGAAACACTGTAGAGTAGAAGAGTGCTCTTTTCTCAAAAGCAGAGTGTGTTTCTTGTAAAACGAGCTATCGTTTGTTTCCCAGTCCTAAATGGAGTTGAATCCCATGCAGTTTCTGGTCCGAGGAGCAAGAGTTGTTTTCTGGTAAGAAGAGTCACTATTGTGCTCCCATTGTCATACACAGGGCAAATAGCGCTGGCGTCTGTTCCCAGCATGTACAGTGTATTGGACTAAAGAGGATCTACTGTTCTTGTCAGGTTCCTAAGCAGAGTTGAACTAGATATGGCCGTGTGTGTAGGAAGCACAGTTCTTTTGTTCTGAGCAAGCTCACTGTTCTGGCCCTATAGGAAACACAGTAGAGTAGAAGAGTGCTCTTTTCTCTAAAGCAGAGTGTGTTTCTTGTAAGGCGAACTTTCGTTTGTTTCCCAGGCCTAAATGGAGTTGAGTCACATGCAGTTTTTGGTCCTACGAGCAAGAGTTGTTTTCTGGTAAGAAGAGTCACTATTTCGCTCCAATTGCCATACACAGTGCAAATAGCACTCGCGTCTGTTCCCAGCATGTACAGTGTATTGGACTGAAGAGGATCTACTGTTCTTGTCAGGTTCCTAAGCAGAGTTGAACTAGATATTGTCCGTGTGTAGGAAGCACAGTTTTTTGTTCTGAGCAAGCTCACTGTTTGGACCCCATAGGAAACACAGTAAAGTAGAAGAGTGCTCTTTTCTCAAAAGCAGAGTGTGTTTCTTGTAAGGCGAGCTAGTGTTTGTTTCCCAGTCCTAAATGGAGTTGAATCACACGCAGTTTCTGGTCCTAAGAGCAAGAGTTGTTTTCTAGAAAGAAGAGTCACTATTGCGCTGCCATTGCCATACACAGGACAAATAGCACTGTTGTCTGTTCCCAGCAAGTACAGTGTATTGGAGTGAAGAGGATCTACTGTTCTTGTCAGGTTTATAAGCAGAATTGAACTAGATATGGCGATGTGTGTAGGAAGCACAGTTTTTTTGTTCTGAGCAAGCTCACTGTTCGGACCCCATAGGAAACACAGTAGAGTAGAAGAGTGCTCTTTTCTCTAAAGCAGATTGTGTTTATTGTAAGGCGAGCTAGCATTTGTTTCCCATTCCTAAATGGAGTTGAATCACATACAGTTTCTGGTCCTACAAGCAAGAGTTGTTTTCTGGTAAGGAAAGTCACTATTGAGCACCCATTGCCATATACAGTGCAAATAGCACTCGCGTCTGTTCCCAGCAAGTACAGTGTATTGGAGTGAAGAGGAGCTACTGTTCTAGTCACTTTCCTAAGCAGAGTTGAACTAGATATGGCCCGTGTGTGTAGGAAGCACAGTTCTTTTGTTCTGAGCAAGCTCACTGTTCTGGCCCTATAGGAAACACAGTAGAGTAGAAGAGTGCTCTTTTCTCAAAAGCAGAGTGTGTTTCTTGTAAGGCGAGCTAGCATTTGTTTCCCAGTCCTAAATGGAGTTGAATCACATGCAGTTTCTGGTCCTACGAGCAAGAGTTGTTTTCTGGTAAGAAGAGTCACTATTGTGCTGCCATTGCCATACACAGGAAAAATAGCACTGGCGTCTGTTGCCAGGAAGTACAGTGTATTGGACTGAAGAGGATCTACTGTTCTTGTCAGGTTTATAAGCAGAATTGAACTAGATATGGCCGTGTGTGTAGGTAGCACAGTTTTTTTGTTCTGAGCAAGTTCACTGTTCGGACCCCATAGGAAACACAGTAGAGTAGAAGAGTGCTCTTTTCTCAAACGCAGAGTGTGTTTCTTGGAAGGCGAGCTAGCGTTTGTTTCCCAGTCCTAAATGGAGTTGAGTCACATGCAGTTTTTTGTCCTACGAGCAAGAGTTGTTTTCTGGTAAGACGAGTCACTATTGTGCTCCAATTGCCATACACAGTGCAAATAGCACTCGCGTCTATTCCCAGCAAGTACAGTGTATTGGACTGAAGGGGAGCTACTGTTCTTGTCAGTTTCCTAAGCAGAGTTGAACTAGATATGGTCCGTGTGTGCAGGATGCACAGTTCTTTTGTTCTCCGCAAGCTCACTGTTCTGGCCCTATAGGAAACACAGTAGAGTAGAAGAGTGCTCTTTTCTCAAAAGCAGAGTGTGTTTCTTGTAAGGTGAGCTAGCGTTTGTTTCCCAGTCCTAAATGGAGTTGTGTCACATGCAGTTTTTTGTCCTACGAGCAAGAGTTGTTTTCTGATAAGACAAGTTACTATTGTGCTCCAATTGCCATACACAGTGCCAAAAGAACTCGCGTCTGTTCCCAGCCATTACAGTGTATTGGACTGAATAGGAGCTACTGTTCTTGTCAGTTTCCTAAGCAGAGTTGAACTAAATATGGCCGTGTGTGTAGGAAGCACAGTTCTTTTTTTCTGAGCAAGCTCACTGTTTGGAACACATAGGAAACCCAGTAGAGTAGATGAGTGCTCTTTTTTCAAAAGCAGAGTGTGTTTCATGTAAGGGGAGCTAGCATTTGTTTCCCAGTCCTAAATGGAGTTGAATCCCATGCAGTTTCTGGTCCTACAAGCAAGAGTTGTTTTCTGGTAAGGAAAGTCACTTTGCGCTCCCATTGCCATATACAGTGCAAATAGCACTCGCGTCTGTTCCCAGCAATTACAGTGTATCGGAATGAAGAGGAGCTACTGTTCTTGTCAGTTTCCTAAGCAGAGTTGAACTTGATATGGCCCGTGTGTAGGAAGCACAGTTCTTTTGTTCTGAGCAAGCTCACTGTTCTGGCCCTATAGGAAACACAGTAGAGTAGAAGAGTGCTCTTTTCTTAAAAGCAGAGTGTGTTTCTTGTAGGGCGAGCTAGCGTTTGTTTCCCAGTCCTAAATGGAGTTGAATCACATGCAGTTTCTAGTCCTGCAAGCAAGAGTTATTTTCTGGTAAGAAGAGTCACTACTGTGCTGCCATTGCCATACACAGGACAAATAACACTTGCGTCTTTTCCCAGCAAGTACAGTGTATTGGATGGAAGAGGATCTACTCTTCTTGTCAGGTTCCTAAGCAGACTTGAACTAGATATGGCCGTGTGTGTAGGAAGCACAGTTTTTTTGTTCTGAGCAAGCTCACTCTTCAGAACCCATAGGAAACACAGTAGAGTAGAAGAGTGCTCTTTTCTCAAAAGCAGAGTGTGTTTCTTGGAAGGCGAGCTAGCGTTTGTTTCCCAGTCCTAAATGGAGTTGAGTCACATGCAGTTTTTTGTCCTACGAGCAAGAGTTGTTTTCTGGTAAGACGAGTCACTATTGTGCTCCAATTGCCATACACAGTGCAAATAGCACTCCCGTCTGTTCCCAGGAAGTACAGTGTATCGGACTGAAGAGGAGCTACTGTTCTTGTCAGTTTCCTAAGCAGAGTTGAACTAGATATGGCCGGAGTGTAGGAAGCACAGTTCTTTCTTCTGAGCAAGCTCACTGTTCTGGCCCTATAGGAAACACAGTAGAGTAGAAGAGTGCTCTTTCCTCTAAAGCAGAGTGTGTTTCTTGTAAGGCGAGCTAGCGTTTGTTTCCCAGTCCTAAATTGAGTGTAATCACATGCAGTTTCTGGTCCTACGAGCAAGAGTTTTTTTATGGTAAGAAGAGTCACTATTGCGCTGCCATTGCCATACACAGGACTAATAGCACTGTTGTCTGTTCCCAGCAGTACAGTGTATTGTACTGAAGAGGATCTACTGTTCTTGTCAGGTTCCTAAGCAGAGTTGAACTAGATATGGCCGTGTGTGTAGGAAGCACAGTTCTTTTGTTCTCAGCAAGCTCACTGTTCGGAACTCTTAGGAAACACAATAGAGTAGAAGAGTGCTTTTTTCTCTAAATCAGAGTGTGTTTCTTGTAAGGCGAGTTAGTGTTTGTTTCCCAGTCCTAAGTGGAGTTGAATCACATGCAGTTTCTGGTCCTACGAGCAAGAGTTGTTTTCTGGTAAGAAGAGTCACTATTGTGCTCCCAATGTCATGCACAGGGCAAATAGCACACGCGTCTGTTCCCAGCATGTACAGTGTATTGGACTGAAGAGGATCTACTGTTCTTGTCAGGTTCCTAGGCAGAGTTGAACTAGATATGGCCGTGTGTGTAGGAAGCACAGTTCTTTTGTTCTGAGCAAGCTCACTGTTCTGTCCCTATAGGAAACACAGTAGAGTAGAAGAGTGCTCTTTTCTCAAATGCAGAATGTGTTTCTTGTAAGGCGAGATAACGTTTGTTTCCCAGTCCTAAATGGAGTTGAATCACATGCAGTTTCAGGTCCTACAAGCAAGAGCTGTTTTGTGGTAAGAAGTGTCACTATTGCGCTGCCATTGCCATACACAGGACAAATAGCACTGGCGTCTTTTCCCAGCAAGTACAGTGTATTGGACTGAAGAGGATCTACTGTTCTTGTCAGGTTCCTAATCAGACTTGAACTAGATATGGCCATGTGTGTAGGAAGCACAGTTCTTATGTTCTGAGCAAGCTCACTGTTCTGGCCCAATAAGAAACACAGTAGAGTAGAAGAGTGCACGTTTCTTAAAAGCCGAGTGTGTTTCTTGTAAGGGCAGCTCGCGGTCTTTCCCAGTCCTAAATGGAGTTGAGTCACATGCAGTTTTTGGTCCTACGAGCAAGAGTTGTTTTCTGGTAAGAAGAGTCACTGTTGCGCTCCAAATGCCATATACAGTGCAAATAGCACTCGCATCTGTTCCCAGCAAGTACAGTGTATCGGACTGAATAGGAGCTACTGTTCTTGTCAGTTTCCTAAGCAGACTTGATATAGATATGGTCTGTGTGTAGGAAGCACAGTTCTTTTGTTCTGAGCAAGCTCACTGTTCTGGCCCTATAGGAAACACAGTAGAGTAGAAGAGTGCTCTTTTCTCAAAAGCAGAGTGTGTTTCTTGGAAGGCGAGCTAGCGTTTGTTTCCCAGTCCTAAATGGAGTTGAATCACATGCAGTTTCTGGTCCTACGAGCATGAGTTGTTTTCTGGTAAGAAGAGTCACTATTGCGCTGCCATTGCCATACACAGGACAAATAGCACGGGCGTCTGTTCCCAGCAAGTACAGTGTATTGGACTGAAGAGGATCTACTGTTCTTTTCAGGTTCCTAAGCAGAATTGAACTAGATATGGCCGTGTGTGTAGGAAGCACAGTTCTTTTGTTCTGAGCAAGCTCTCTGTTCGGACACCTTAGGAAACACAGTAGGGTAGAATTGTGCTCTTTTCTCAAAAGCAGAGTGTGTTTCTTGTAAGGCGAGCTAGCGTTTGTCTCCCAGTCCTAAATGGAGTTGAATCCCATGCAGTTTCAGTTCCTACGAGCAAGAGTTGTTTTCTGGTAAGGAAAGTAACTATTGAGCTCCCATGGCCATAGACAGTGCAATAGCACTCGCGTCTGTTCCCAGCAAGTACAGTGTATCGGACTGAATAGGAGCTACTGTTCTTGTCAGTTTCCTAAGCAGACTTGAACTAGATATGGCCGTGTGTGTAGGAAGCACAGTTTTTTTGTTCTGAGCAAGTTCACTGTTCGGAACACATAGGAAACACAGTAGAGTAGAAGAGTGCTCTTTTCTCAAAAGCAGAGTGTGTTTTTGGAAGGCGAGCTCGCGTTGGTTTCCCAGTCCTAAATGGAGTTGTATCACATGCAGTTTTTTGTCCTACAAGCAAGAGTTGTTTTCTGGTAAGAAGAGTCACTGCTGCGCTCCAAATGCCATATACAGTGCAAATAGCACTGGCGTCTTTTCCCAGCAAGTACAGTGTATCAGACTGAATAGGAGCTACTGTTCTTGTCAGTTTCCTAAGCAGACTTGAACGAGATATGGCCGTGTGTGTAGGAAGCACAGTTTTTTTGTTCTGAGCAAGCTCACTGTTCGGAACACATAAGAAACACAGTAGAGTAGAAGAGTGCTCTTTTCTCTAAAGCAGAGTGTGTTTCTTGTAAGGTGAGATAGCGTTTGTTTCCCAGTCCTAAATGGAGTGGAATCACATGCAGTTTCTGGTCCTATGAGCAAGAGTTGTTTTCTAGTAAGGAAAGTCACTATTGCGCTCCCATTGCCATACACAGTGCAAATAGCACATGCGTCTGTTCCCAGCAAGTACAGTGTATCAGACTGAAGAGGAGCTACTGTTCTTGTCAGTTTCCTAAGCAGAGTTGAACTAGATATAGCCCGTGTGTGTAGGAAGCACAGTTCTTATGTTCTGAGCAAGCTCACTGTTCTGGCCCTATAGGAAACACAGTAGAGTAGAAGAGTGCACTTTTCTTAAAAGCAGAGTGTGTTTCTTGTAAGGCGAGCTCGCGTTGGTTTCCCAGTCCTAAATGGAGTTGAGTCACATGCAGTTTTTTGTCCTACGAGCAAGAGTTGTTTTCTGGTAAGAAGAGTCACTGTTGCGCTCCAAATGCCATATACAGTGCAAATAGCACTCGCGTCTGTTCCCAGCAAGTACAGTGTATCAGACTGAATAGGACCTACTGTTCTTGTCAGTTTCCTAAGCAGAGTTGAACTAGATATGGCCCGTGTGTGTAGGAAGCACAGTTCTTTTGTTCTGAGCAAGCTCACTGTTTGGACCCCATAGGAAACACAGTAGAGTAGAAGAGTGCTCTTTTCTCTAAAGCAGAGTGTGTTTCTTGTAAGGCGAGCTAGCGTTTCTTTCCCAGTCCTAAATGGAGTGGAATCACATGCAGTTTCTGGTCCTATGAGCAAGAGTTGTTTTCTGGTAAGGAAAGTCACTATTGCGCTCCCATTGCCATACACAGTGCAAATAGCACATGCGTCTGTTCCCAGAAAGTAGAGTGTATCAGACTGAAGAGGAGCTACTGTTCTTGTCAGTTTCCTAAGCAGAGTTGAACTAGATATGGCCCGTGTGTTTAGGAAGCACAGTTCTTATGTTCTGAGCAAGCTCACTGTTCTGGCCCTATAGGAAACACAGTAGAGTAGAAGAGTGCACTTTTCTCAAAAGCAGAGTGTGTTTCTTGTAAGGTGAGCTAGCGTTTGTTTCCCAGTCCTAAATGGAGTTGAATCCCATGCAGTTTCTGTTCCTACGAGCAAGAGTTGTTTTCTGGTAAGGAAAGAAACTATTGAGCTCCCATTGCCATACACAGTGTAAATAGCACTCGCGTCTGTTCCCAGCAAATACAGTGTATCGGACTGAAGTGGAGCTACTCTTCTTGTCAGTTTCCTAAGCAGAGTTGAACTAGATATGGTCGGTGTGTGTAGGAAGCACAGTTCTTTTGTTCTGAGCAAGCTCACTGTTCTGGCCCTATAGAAAACACAGTAGAGTAGAAGAGTGCTCTTTTCTCAAAAGCAGAGTGTGTTTTTGGAAGGCGAGCTAGCGTTTGTTTCCCAGTCTTAAATGGAGTTGAGTCACATGCAGTTTTTTGTCCTACGAGCAAGAGTTGTTTTCTGGTAAGATGAGTCACTATTGTGCTCCAATTGCCATACACAGTGCAAATAGCACTCGCGTCTGTTCCGATGCAAGTACAGTGTATTGGACTGAAGAGGAGCTACTGTTCTTGTCAGTTTCCTAAGCAGAATTGAACTAAATATGACCGTGTGTGTAGGAAGCAAAGTTCTTTTGTTCTGAGCAAGCTCTCTGTTCTGAACCCATAGGAAACACAGTAGAGTAGAATTGTGCTCTTTTCTCAAAAGCAGAGTGTGTTTCTTGTAAGGCAAGCTAGCGTTTGTTTCCCAGTCCTAAAAGGAGTTGAATCCCATGCAGTTTCTGGTCCTACGAGCAAGAGTTGTTTTCTGGTAAGGAAAGTAACTATTGAGCTCCCATTGCAATACACAGTGCAAATAGCACTCGCGTCTGTTCCAAGCAAATACAGTGTATCAGACTGAAGAGGAGCTACTGTTCTTGTCAGTTTCCTAAGCAGAGTTGAACTAGATATGGTCGGTGTGTGTAGGAAGCACAGTTCTTTTGTTCTGAGCAAGCTCACTGTTTGGACCCCATAGGAAACACAGTAGAGTAGAAGAGTGCTCTTTTCTCTAAAGCAGAGTGTGTTTCTTGTAAGGCGAGCTACCGTTTGTTTCCCAGTCCTAAATGGAGTGGAATCACATGCAGTTTCTGGTCCTACGAGCAAGAGTTGTATTCTGGTAAAGAATGTCACTATTGCGCTCCCATTGCCATACACAGTGCAAATATCCCTCGCGTCTGTTCCCAGCAAGTACAGTGTATTGGACTGAAGAGGAGCTACTGTTCTTCTCAGTTTCCTAAGCAGAGTTGAAGTAGATATGGCCCGTGTGTAGGAAGCACTGTTCTTTTTTTCTGAGCAAGCTCACTGTTCTGGCCCTATAGGAAACACAGTAGAGTAAAAGAGTGCTCTTTTCTCAAAAGCAGCGTGTGTTTCTTGTAAAGCGAGCTAGAGTTTGTTTCCCAGTCCTAAATGGAGTTGAATCACATGCAGTTTCTGGTACTACGAGCAAGAGTTGTTTTATGGTAAGAAGAGTCACTATTGTGCTGCCATTGCCATACACAGGACAAATAGCACTGGAGTCTGTTCCCAGCAAGTACAGTGTATTGGACTGAAGAGGATCTACTGTTCTTGTCAGGTTCCTATGCAGAGTTGAACTAGATATGGCCCGTGTGTAGGAAGCACAGTTCTTTTGTTCTGAGCCAGCTCACTGTTCTGGCCCTATAGGAAACACAGTAGACTAGAAGAGTGCTCTTTTCTCTAAAGCAGAGTGTGTTTCTTGTAAGGTGAGCTAGCATTTGTTTCCCAGTCCTACATGGAGTTGAAACACTTGCAGTTTCTGGTCCTATGAGCAAGAGTTGTTTTATGGTAAGAAGAGTCACTATTGCGCTGCCATTGCCATACACAGGACAAATAGCACTGGCGTCTGTTCCCAGCAAGTACAGTATATTGGACTGAAGAGGATCTACTGTTCTTGTCAGGTTCCTAAACAGAATTGAACTAGATATGGTCGTGTGTACGATGCACAGTTCTTTTGTTCTGAGCAAGCTCACTGTTCGGACCGCATAGGAAACTCAGTAGAGTAGAAGAGTGCTCTTTTCTCAAAAGCAAAGTGTGTTTCATGTAAGGCAAGCTTCATTTGTTTCCCAGTGCTAAATGGAGTTGAATCCCATGCAGTTTCTGTTCCTACGAGCAAGAGTTGTTTTCTGGTAAGAAGAGTCAATAATGCGCTGCCATTGCCCTACACAGGACAAATAGCACTGGCATCTGTTCCCAGCAAGTACAATGTATTGGACTGGAGAGGAGCTACTGTTCTTGTCAGTTTACTAAGCAGAGCTGAACTAGATATGGTCCGTGTGTGTAGGAAGCACAGTTCTTTTGTTCTGAGCAAGCTCACTGTTTGGACCCATAGGAAACACAGTAGAGTAGAAGAGTGCTCTTTTCTCTAAAGCAGAGTGTGTTTCTTGTAAGGCGAGCTCGCGTTTGTTTCCCAGTCCTAAATGGAGTTGAGTCACAGAGAGTTTTTGGTCCTACGAGCAAGAGTTGTTTTCTGGTAAGAAGAGACACTATTGCGCTCCAAATGCAATACACAGTGCAAAGAGCACTCGCGTCTGTTCCCAGCAAGTACAGTGTATTGGACTAAATAGGAGCTACTGTTCTTGTCAGTTTCCTAAGCAGAGTTGAACTAGATATGGCCCGTGTGTGTAAGAAGCACAGTTCTTTTGTTCTGAGCAAGCTCACTGTTTGGACCCCATAGGAAACACAGTAGAGTAGAAGAGTGCTCTTTTCTCTAAAGCAGAGTGTGTTTCTTGTAAGGCGAGCTAGCGTTTCTTTCCCAGTCCTAAATGGAGTGGAATCACATGCAGTTTCTGGTCCTATGAGCAAGAGTTGTTTTTTGGTAAGGAAAGTCACTATTGCGCTCCCATTGCCATACACAGTGCAAATAGCACATGCGTCTGTTCCCAGAAAGTACAGTGTATCAGACTGAAGAGGAGCTACTGTTCTTGTCAGTTTCCTAAGCAGAGTTGAACTAGATATGGCCCGTGTGTGTAGGAAGCACAGTTCTTATGTTCTGAGCAAGCTCACTGTTCTGGCCCTATAGGAAACACAGTAGAGTAGAAGAGTGCTCTTTTCTCTAAAGCAGAGTGTGTTTCTTGTAAGGAGAGCTAGTGTTTGTTTCCCAGTCCTAAACGGAGTTGAATCATATGCAGTTTCTGGTCCTACGAGCAAGAGTTGTTTTATGGTAAGAAGAGTCACTATTGCGCTGCCATTGCCATACACAAGACAAATAGCACTGTTGTCTGTTCCCAGGAGTACAGTGTATTGGACTGAAGAGGATCTACTGTTCTTGTCAGGTTCTTAAGCAGAATTGAACTAGGTGTGCCGGTGTGTGTAGGAAGCACGTTTTTTTGTTCTGAGCAAGCTCACTGTTCGGACCTCATAGGAAACACAGTAGAGTAGAAGAGTGCTCTTTTCTCAAAAGCATAGTGTGTTTCTTGTAAGGCGAGCTAGAGTTTGTTTCCTAGTCCTAAATGGAGTTCAATCACAGGCAGTTTCCGGTCCTATGAGCAAGAGTTGTTTTCTGGTAAGGAAAGTTACTATTGTGCTCCCATTGCCATACACAGTGCAAATAGCACTCATGTCTGTTCCCAGGAAGTACAGTGTATTGGACTGAATAGGAGCTACTGTTCTTGTCAGTTTCCTAAGCAGAGTTGAACTAGATATGGTCGGTGTTTGTAGGAAGCACAGTTCTTTTGTTCTGAGCAAGCTCACTGTTTGGACCCCATAGGAAACTCAGTAGAGTAGAAGAGTGCTCTTTTCTCAAAAGCAGAGTGTGTTTCTTGTAAGGCGAGCTAGCGTTTGTTTACCAGTCCTAAATGGAGTTGAATCCCATGCAGTTTCTGGTCTTATGAGCAAGAGTTGTTTTCTGGTAAGAAGAGTCAATATTGCGCTGCCATTGCCCTACACAGGACAAATAGCACTGGCGTCTGTTCCCAGCAAGTACAGTGTATTGGACTGAAGAGGAGCTACTGTTCTTGTCAGTTTCCTAAGCAGAGCTGAACTAGATATGGTCCGTGTGTGTAGGAAGCACAGTTCTTTTGTTCTGAGCAAGCTCACTGTTTGGACCCCATAGGAAACACAGTAGAGTAGAAGAGTGCTCTTTTCTCTAAAGCAGAGTGTGTTTCTTGTAAGGCGAGCTAGCGTTTGTTTCCCAGTCCTAAATGGAGTTGAATCCCATGCAGTTTCTGTTCCTGCGAGCAAGAGTTGTTTTCTGGTAAGGAAAGTAACTATTGAGCTCCCATTGCCATACACAGTGCAAATAGCACTCGCGTCTGTTCCCAGCAAATACAGTGTATCGGACTGAAGAGGAGCTACTGTTCTTGTCAGTTTCCTAAGCAGAGTTGAACTAGATATGGTCGGTGTGTGTAGGAAGCACAGTTCTTTTGTTCTGAGCAAGCTCACTGTTCTGGCCCTATAGGAAACACAGTAGAGTAGAAGTGTGCTCTTTTCTCTAAAGCAGAGTGTGTTTCTTGTAAGGAGAGCTTGCGTTTGTTTCCCAGTCCTAAATGGAGTTGAATCACATGCAGTTTCTGGTCCTACGAAAAAGAGTTGTTTTATGGTAAGAAGAGTTACTATTGCGCTGCCATTGCCATACACAGGACAAATAGTACTGTTGTCTGTTCCCAGGAGCACAGTGTATTGGACTGAAGAGGATCTACTGTTCTTGTCAGGTTCCTAAGCAGACTTGAACTAGATGTGGCAATGTTTGTAGGAAGCAAAGTTTTTTTGTTCTGAGCAAGCTAACTGTTCGGAACACATAGGAAACACAGTAGAATAGAAGAGTGCTCTTTTCTCAAAAGCAGAGTGTATTTTTGGAAGGCGAACTCGTGTTGGTTTCCCAGTCCTAAATGGAGTTGAGTCACATGCAGTTTTTTGTCCTACGAGCAAGAGTTGTTTTCTGGTAAGAAGAGTCACTGTTGCGCTCCAAATGCCATGTACAGTGCAAATAGCACTCGCGTCTGTTCCCAGCAAATACAGTGTATCAGACTGAATAGGAGCTACTGTTCTTGTCAGTTTCCTAAGCAGACTTGAACTAGATATGGCTGTGTGTGTAGGAAGCACACTTTTTTTGTTCTGAGCAAGCTCACTGTTCGGAACACATAGAAAACACAGTAGAGTAGAAGAGTGCTCTTTTCTCAAAAGCAGAGTGTGTTTTTAGAAGGAGAGCTAGCGTTTGTTTCCCAGTCCTAAATGGAGTTGAGTCACATGCAGTTTTTTGTCCTACGAGCAAGAGTTGTTTTCTGGTAAGACGAGTCACTATTGTGCTCCAATTGCCATGCACAGTGCAAATAGCACTTGCATCTGTTCACAGCAAGTACAGTGTATTGGACTGCAGAGGAGCTACTGTTCTTGTCAGTTTCCTAAGCAGAGTTGAACTAGATATGGCCCGTGTGTGTAGGAAGCACAGTTCTTTTGGTCTGAGCAAGATCACTGTTTGGACCCCATAGGAAACACAGTAGAGTAGAAGAGTGCTCTTTTCTCAAAAGCAGAGTGTGTTTCATGTAAGGCGAGCTAGCATTTGTTTCGCAGTTTTAAATGGAGTTGAATCCCATGCAGTTTCTGGTACTATGAGCAAGAGTTGTTTTCTGGTAAAAAGAGTCACTATAGCGCTACCATTGCCATGCACAGGACAAATAGCACTGGCGTCTGTTCGCAGCAAGTACAGTATATTGGGCTAATGAGGATCTATTGTTCTTGTCAGGTTCCTAAGCAGACTTGAACTAGATATGGCCGTGTGTGTAGGAAGCACAGTTTTATTGTTCTGAGCAAGCTCACTGTTCGGACCCCATAGGAAACACAGTAGAGTAGAAGAGTGCTTTTTTCTCAAAAGCAGAGTGTGTTTCTTTTAAGGCGAGCTAGCGTTTGTTTCCCATTCCTAAATGGAGTGGAATCACATGCAGTTTGTGTTCCTACGAGCAAGAGTTGTTTTCTGGTAAAGAAAGTCACTATTGTGCTCCCATTGCCATACATAGTGGAAATAGCCCTCCCATCTTTTCCCAGCAAGTACAGTGTATTGGAAAGAAGAGGAGCTACTGTTCTTCTCAGTTTCCTAAGCAGAGTTGAACTACATATGGCTCATGTGTGTAGGAAGCACAGTTCTTTTTTTCTGAGCAAGCTCACTGTTCTGACCCTATGGGAAACACAGTAGAGTAGAAGAGTGCTCTTTTCTCAAAAGCAGAGTGTGTTTCTTGTAAAGCGAGCTAGAGTTTGTTTCCCAGTCCTAAATGGAGTTGAATCACATGCAGTTTCTGGTCCACGAGCAAGAGTTGTTTTCTGGTAAGAAGAGTCACTATTGTGCTGCCATTGCCATACACAGGACAAATAGCATTGGCGTCTGTTCCCAGCAAGTACAGTGTATTGGACTGAAGAGGATCTACTGTTCTTGTCAGGTTCCTAAGCAGACTTGAACTAGATATGGCCGTGTGTGTAGGAAGCACAGTTTTTTTGTTCTGAGCAAGCTCACTTTTCGGAACACATAGGAAACACAGTAGAGTAGACGAGTGCTTTTTTCTCAAAAGGAGAGTGTGTTTCTTGGACGTCGAGCTAGCATTTGTTTCCCAGTCCTAAATGGAGTTGAGTCTCATGCAGTTTCTGGTCCTACGAGCAAGAGTTGTTTTCTGGTAAGGAAAGTCACTAATGCGCTCCCATTGCCATACACAGTGCATATAGCACTCGAGTCTGTTCCCAGCAAGTACATTGTATTGGACTGAAGAGGATCTACTGTTCTTGTCAGTTTCCTAAGCAGAGTGGAACTAGTTGTGGCCCGTGTGTAGGAAGCACAGCTCTTTTGTTCTGAGCAAGCTCACTGTTCTGGCCCTATAGGAAACACAGTAGAGTAGAAGAGTGCTCTTTTCTCTAAAGCAGAGTGTGTTTCTTGTAAGGCGAGCTAGCGTTTGTTTCCCAGTCCTAAATGGAGTTGAATCACATGCAGTTTCTAGTCCTACGAGCAAGAGTTGTTTTATGGTAAGAAGAGTCACCTTTGCGCTGCCATTGCGATACACAGGACAAATAGCACTGGCGTCTGTTCCCAGCAAGTACAGTGTATTGGACTGAAGAGGATCTACCGTTCTTGTCAGGTTCCTAAGCAGACTTGAACTAGATATGGCCGTGTGTGTAGGAAGCACAGTTCTTTTGTTCTGAATATGTTCAGTGTTTGGACTCCATAGGAAACACAGTAGAGTAGAAGAGTGCTCTTTTCTCTAAAGCAGAGTGTGTTTCTTGTAAGGCGAGCTAGCGTTTGTTTCCTAGTCCTATATGGAGTTGAGTCACATGCAGTTTTTTGTCCTACGAGCAAGAGTTGTTTTCTGGTAAGAAGAGTCACTATTGTGCTCTAATTGCCATACACAGTGCAAATAGCTCTTTCGTCTCTTCCCCGCAAGTACAGTGTATTGGACTGAAAAGGAGCTACTGTCCTTGTCAGTTTCCTAAGCAGAGTTGAACGAGATATGGCCCTTGTGTGTAGGAAGCACAGTTCTTTTGTTCTGAGCAAGCTCACTGTTTGGACCCCATAGGAAACACAGTAGAGTAGAAGAGTGCTCTTTTCTCTAAAGCAGAGTGTGTTTCTTGTAAGGCGAGCTACCGTTTGTTTCCCAGTCCTAAATGGAGTGGAATCACATGTAGTTTCTGGTCCTACGAGCAAGAGTTGTTTTCTGGTAAAGAATGTCACTATTGCGCTCCCATTGCCATACACAGTGCAAATATCCCTCGCGTCTGTTCCCAGCAAGTACAGTGTATTGGACTGAAGAGGAGCTACTGTTCTTCTCAGTTTCCTAAGCAGAGTTGAAGTAGATATGGCCCGTGTGTAGGAAGCACTGTTCTTTTTTTCTGAGCAAGCTCACTGTTCTGGCCCTATAGGAAACACAGTAGAGTAAAAGAGTGCTCTTTTCTCAAAAGCAGAGTGTGTTTCTTGTAATGCGAGCTAGAGTTTGTTTCCCAGTCCTAAATGGAGTTGAATCACATGCAGTTTCTGGTACTACGAGCAAGAGTTGTTTTCTGGTAAGAAGAGTCACTATTGTGCTGCCATTGCCATACACAGGACAAATAGCACTGGCGTCTGTTCCCAGCAAGTACAGTATATTGGACTGAAGAGGATCTACTGTTCTTGTCAGGTTCCTAAACAGAATTGAACTAGATATGGTCGTGTGTACGGAGCACAGTTCTTTTGTTCTGAGCAAGCTCACTGTTCGGACCCCATAGGAAACTCAGTAGAGTAGAAGAGTGCTCTTTTCTCAAAAGCAAAGTGTGTTTCATGTAAGGCAAGCTTCATTTGTTTCCCAGTGCTAAATGGAGTTGAATCCCATGCAGTTTCTGGTACTACGAGCAAGAGTTGTTTTCTGGTAAGAAGAGTCAATATTGCGCTGCCATTGCCCTACACAGGACAAATAGCACTGGCATCTGTTCCCAGCAAGTACAATGTATTGGACTGGAGAGGAGCTACTGTTCTTGTCAGTTTACTAAGCAGAGCTGAACTAGATATGGTCCGTGTGTGTAGGAAGCACAGTTCTTTTGTTCTGAGCAAGCGCACTGTTTGGACCCCATAGGAAACACAGTAGAGTAGAAGAGTGCTCTTTTCTCTAAAGCAGAGTGTGTTTCTTGTAAGGCGAGCTCGCGTTTGTTTCCCAGTCCTAAATGGAGTTGAGTCACAGGCAGTTTTTGGTCCTACGAGCAAGAGTTGTTTTCTGGTAAGAAGAGACACTATTGTGCTCCAAATGCAATACACAGTGCAAAGAGCACTCGCGTCTGTTCCCAGCAAGTACAGTGTATTGGACTAAATAGGAGCTAAAGTTCTTGTCAGTTTCCTAAGCAGAGTTGAACTAGATATGGCCCGTGTGTGTAGGAAGCACAGTTCTTTTGTTCTGAGCAAGCTCACTGTTTGGACCCCATAGGAAACACAGTAGAGTAGAAGAGTGCTCTTTTCTCTAAAGCAGAGTGTGTTTCTTGTAAGGCGAGCTAGCGTTTCTTTTCCAGTCCTAAATGGAGTGGAATCACATGCAGTTTCTGGTCCTATGAGCAAGAGTTGTTTTCTGGTAAGGAAAGTCACTATTTCGCTCCCATTGCCATACACAGTGCAAATAGCACATGCGTCTGTTCCCAGAAATTACAGTGTATCAGACTGAAGAGGAGCTACTGTTCTTGTCAGTTTCTTAAGCAGAGTTGAACTAGATATGGCCCGTGTGTGTAGGAAGCACAGTTCTTATGTTCTGAGCAAGCTCACTGTTCTGGCCCTATAGGAAACACAGTAGAGTAGAAGAGTGCTCTTTTCTCAAAAGCAGAGTGTGTTTCTTGTAAGGTGAGCTAGCGTTTGTTTCCCAGTCCTAAATGGAATTGAATCCCATGCAGTTTCTGTTCCTACGAGCAAGAGTTGTTTTCTGGTAAGGAAAGAAACTATTGAGCTCCCATTGCCATACACAGTGCAAATAGCACTCGCGTCTGTTCCCAGCAAATACAGTGTATCGGACTGAAGTGGAGCTACTCTTCTTGTCAGTTTCCTAAGCAGAGTTGAACTAGATATGGTCGGTGTGTGTAGGAAGCACAGTTCTTTTGTTCTGAGCAAGCTCACTGTTCTGGCCCTATAGAAAACACAGTAGAGTAGAAGAGTGCGCTTTTCTCTAAAGCAGAGTGTGTTTCTTGTAAGGAGAGCTAGTGTTTGTTTCCCAGTCCTAAACGGAGTTGAATCATATGCAGTTTCTGGTCCTACGAGCAAGAGTTGTTTTATGGTAAGAAGAGTCACTATTGCGCTGCCATTGCCATACACAAGACAAATAGCACTGTTGTCTGTTCCCAGGAGTACAGTGTATTGGACTGAAGAGGATCTACTGTTCTTGTCAGGTTCTTAAGCAGAATTGAACTAGGTGTGCCGGTGTGTGCAGGAAGCACGTTTTTTTTGTTCTGAGCAAGCTCACTGTTCGGACCTCATAGGAAACACAGTAGAGTAGAAGAGTGCTCTTTTCTCAAAAGCAGAGTGTGTTTCTTGTAAGGCGAGCTAGAGTTTGTTTCCTAGTCCTAAATGGAGTTCAATCACAGGCAGTTTCCGGTCCTATGAGCAAGAGTTGTTTTCTGGTAAGGAAAGTTACTATTGTGCTCCCATTGCCATACACAGTGCAAATAGCACTCACGTCTGTTCCCAGGAAGTACAGTGTATTGGACTGAATAGGAGCTACTGTTCTTGTCAGTTTCCTAAGCAGAGTTGAACTAGATATGGTCGGTGTTTGTAGGAAGCACAGTTCTTTTGTTCTGAGCAAGCTCACTGTTTGGACCCCATAGGAAACTCAGTAGAGTAGAAGAGTGCTCTTTTCACAAAAGCAGAGTGTGTTTCTTGTAAGGCGAGCTAGCGTTTGTTTCCCAGTCCTAAATGGAGTTGAATCACATGCAGTTTCTGGTCCTATGAGCAAGAGTTGTTTTCTGGTAAGATGAGTCAATATTGCGCTGCCATTGCCCGACACAGGACAAATAGCACTGGCGTCTGTTCCCAGCAAGTACAGGGTATTGGACTGAAGAGGAGCTACTGTTCTTGTCAGTTTCCTAAGCAGAGCTGAACTAGATATGGTCCGTGTGTGTAGGAAGCACAGTTGTTTTGTTCTGAGCAAGCTCACTGTTTGGACCCCATAGGAAACACAGTAGAGTAGAAGAGTGCTCTTTTCTCTAAAGCAGAGTATGTTTCTCGTAAGGCGAGCTAGCATTTCTTTCCCAGTCCTAAATGGAGTGGAATCACATGCAGTTTCTGGTCCTATGAGCAAGAGTTGTTTTCTGTTAAGGAAAGTCCCTATTGCACTCCATTTCCATACACAGTGCAAATAGCACATGCGTCTGTTCCCAGCAAGTACAGTGTATCAGACTGAAGAGGAGCTACTGTTCTTGTCAGTTTCCTAAGCAGAGTTGAACTAGATATGGCCCGTGTGTGTAGGAAGCACAGTTCTTATGTTCTTAGCAAGCTCACTGTTCTGGCCCTATAGGAAACACAGTAGAGTAGAAGAGTGCACTTTTCTCAAAAGCAGAGTGTGTTTTTTGTAAGGCGAGCTAGTGTTTGTTTCCCAGTCCTAAATGGAGTTGAATCCCATGCAGTTTCTGTTCCTACGAGCAAGAGTTGTTTTCTGGTTTGGAAAGTAACTATTGAGCTCCCATTGCCATACACAGTGCAAATGGCACTCGCGTCTGTTCCCAGCAAATACAGTGTATCGGACTGAAGTGGAGCTACTCTTCTTGTCAGTTTCCTAAGCAGAGTTGAATTAGATATGGTCGGTGTGTGTAGGAAGCACAGTTCTTTTGTTCTGAGCAAGCTCACTGTTCGGACCGTATAGGAAACACAGTAGAGTAGAATTGTGCTCTTTTCTCAAAAGCAGAGTGTGTTTCTTGTAAGGCGAGCTAGCGTTTGTTTCCCAGTCCTAAATGGAGTTGAATCCCATGCAGTTTCTGTTCCTGCGAGCAAGAGTTGTTTTCTGGTAAGGAAAGTAACTATTGAGCTCCCATTGCCATACACAGTGCAAATAGCACTCGCGTCTGTTCCCAGCAAATACAGTGTATCAGACTGAAGAGGAGCTACTGTTCTTGTCAGTTTCCTAAGCAGAGTTGAACTAGATATGGTCGGTGTGTGTAGGAAGCACAGTTCTTTTGTTCTGAGCAAGCTCACTGTTCTGGCCCTATAGGAAACACAGTAGAGTAGAAGTGTGCTCTTTTCTCTAAAGCAGAGTGTGTTTCTTGTAAGGAGAGCTTGCGTTTGTTTCCCAGTCCTAAATGGAGTTGAATCACATGCAGTTTCTGGTCCTACGAAAAAGAGTTGTTTTATGGTAAGAAGAGTTACTATTGCGCTGCCATTGCCATACACAGGACAAATAGTACTGTTGTCTCTTCCCAGGAGCACAGTGTATTGGACTGAAGAGGATCTACTGTTCTTGTCAGGTTCCTAAGCAGACTTGAACTAGATGTGGCAATGTTTGTAGGAAGCAAAGTTTTTTTGTTCTGAGCAAGCTAACTGTTCGGAACACATAGGAAACACAGTAGAATAGAAGAGTGCTCTTTTCTCAAAAGCAGAGTGTATATTTGGAAGGCGAACTCGTGTTGGTTTCCCAGTCCTAAATGGAGTTGAGTCACATGCAGTTTTTTGTCCTACGAGCAAGAGTTGTTTTCTGGTAAGAAGAGTCACTGTTGCGCTCCAAATGCCATATACAGTGCAAATAGCACTCGCGTCTGTTCCCAGCAAATACAGTGTATCAGACTGAATAGGAGCTACTGTTCTTGTCAGTTTCCTAAGCAGACTTGAACTAGATATGGCTGTGTGTGTAGGAAGCACACTTTTTTTGTTCTGAGCAAGCTCACTGTTCGGGACACATAGGAAACACAGTAGAGTAGAAGAGTGCTCTTTTCTCAAAAGCAGAGTGTGTTTTTAGAAGGAGAGCTAGCGTTTGTTTCCCAGTCCTAAATGGAGTTGAGTCACATGCAGTTTTTTGTCCTACGAGCAAGAGTTGTTTTCTGGTAAGACGAGTCACTATTGTGCTCCAATTGCCATGCACAGTGCAAATAGCACTTGCATCTGTTCACAGCAAGTACAGTGTATTGGACTGCAGAGGAGCTACTGTTCTTGTCAGTTTCCTAAGCAGAGTTGAACTAGATATGGCCCGTGTGTGTAGGAAGCACAGTTCTTTTGGTCTGAGCAAGATCACTGTTTGGACCCCATAGGAAACACAGTAGAGTAGAAGAGTGCTCTTTTCTCAAAAGCAGAGTGTGTTTCATGTAAGGCGAGCTAGCATTTGTTTCGCAGTTTTAAATGGAGTTGAATCCCATGCAGTTTCTGGTACTATGAGCAAGAGTTGTTTTCTGGTAAAAAAGAGTCACTATAGCGCTACCATTGCCATGCACAGGACAAATAGCACTGGCGTCTGTTCGCAGCAAGTACAGTATATTGGGCTAATGAGGATCTATTGTTCTTGTCAGGTTCCTAAGCAGACTTGAACTAGATATGGCCGTGTGTGTAGGAAGCACAGTTTTATTGTTCTGAGCAAGCTCACTGTTCGGACCCCATAGGAAACACAGTAGAGTAGAAGAGTGCTTTTTTCTCAAAAGCAGAGTGTGTTTCTTTTAAGGCGAGCTAGCGTTTGTTTCCCATTCCTAAATGGAGTGGAATCACATGCAGTTTGTGTTCCTACGAGCAAGAGTTGTTTTCTGGTAAAGAAAGTCACTATTGTGCTCCCATTGCCATACATAGTGGAAATAGCCCTCCCATCTGTTCCCAGCAAGTACAGTGTATTGGAAAGAAGAGGAGCTACTGTTCTTCTCAGTTTCCTAAGCAGAGTTGAACTACATATGGCTCATGTGTGTAGGAAGCACAGTTCTTTTTTTCTGAGCAAGCTCACTGTTCTGGCCCTATGGGAAACACAGTAGAGTAGAAGAGTGCTCTTTTCTCAAAAGCAGAGTGTGTTTCTTGTAAAGCGAGCTAGAGTTTGTTTCCCAGTCCTAAATGGAGTTGAATCACATGCAGTTTCTGGTCCACGAGCAAGAGTTGTTTTCTGGTAAGAAGAGTCACTATTGCGCTGCCATTGCCATACACAGGACAAATAGCATTGGCGTCTGTTCCCAGCAAGTACAGTGTATTGGACTGAAGAGGATCTACTGTTCTTGTCAGGTTCCTAAGCAGACTTGAACTAGATATGGCCGTGTGTGTAGGAAGCACAGTTTTTTTGTTCTGAGCAAGCTCAGTTTTCGGAACACATAGGAAACACAGTAGAGTAGACGAGTGCTTTTTTCTCAAAAGGAGAGTGTGTTTCTTGGACGTCGAGCTAGCATTTGTTTCCCAGTCCTAAATGGAGTTGAGTCTCATGCAGTTTCTGGTCCTACGAGCAAGAGTTGTTTTCTGGTAAGGAAAGTCACTATTGCGCTCCCATTGCCATACACAGTGCATATAGCACTCGAGTCTGTTCCCAGCAAGTACATTGTATTGGACTGAAGAGGATCTACTGTTCTTGTCAGTTTCCTAAGCAGAGTGGAACTAGTTGTGGCCCGTGTGTAGGAAGCACAGCTCTTTTGTTCTGAGCAAGCTCACTGTTCTGGCCCTATAGGAAACACAGTAGAGTAGAAGAGTGCTCTTTTCTCTAAAGCAGAGTGTGTTTCTTGTAAGGCGAGCTAGCGTTTGTTTCCCAGTCCTAAATGGAGTTGAATCACATGCAGTTTCTAGTCCTACGAGCAAGAGTTGTTTTATGGTAAGAAGAGTCACCTTTGCGCTGCCATTGCGATACACAGGACAAATAGAACTGGCGTCTGTTCCCAGCAAGTACAGTGTATTGGACTGAAGAGTATCTACCGTTCTTGTCAGGTTCCTAAGCAGACTTGAACTAGATATGGCCGTGTGTGTAGGAAGCACAGTTCTTTTGTTCTGAGCAAGTTCAGTGTTTGGACTCCATAGGAAACACAGTAGAGTAGAAGAGTGCTCTTTTCTCTAAAGCAGAGTGTGTTTCTTGTAAGGCGAGCTAGCGTTTGTTTCCTAGTCCTATATGGAGTTGAGTCACATGCAGTTTTTTGTCCTACGAGCAAGAGTTGTTTTCTGGTAAGAAGAGTCACTATTGTGCTCTAATTGCCATACACAGTGCAAATAGCTCTTTCGTCTCTTCCCCGCAAGTACAGTGTATTGGACTGAAAAGGAGCTACTGTCCTTGTCAGTTTCCTAAGCAGAGTTGAACGAGATATGGCCCTTGTGTGTAGGAAGCACAGTTCTTTTGTTCTGAGCAAGCTCACTGTTTGGACCCCATAGGAAACACAGTAGAGTAGAAGAGTGCTCTTTTCTCTAAAGCAGAGTGTGTTTCTTTTAAGGCGAGCTACCGTTTGTTTCCCAGTCCTAAATGGAGTGGAATCACATGTAGTTTCTGGTCCTACGAGCAAGAGTTGTTTTCTGGTAAAGAATGTCACTATTGCGCTCCCATTGCCATACACAGTGCAAATATCCCTCGCGTCTGTTCCCAGCAAGTACAGTGTATTGGACTGAAGAGGAGCTACTGTTCTTCTCAGTTTCCTAAGCAGAGTTGAAGTAGATATGGCCCGGGTGTAGGAAGCACTGTTCTTTTTTTCTGAGCAAGCTCACTGTTCTGGCCCTATAGGAAACACAGTAGAGTAAAAGAGTGCTCTTTTCTCAAAAGCAGAGTGTGTTTCTTGTAATGCGAGCTAGAGTTTGTTTCCCAGTCCTTAATGGAGTTGAATCACATGCAGTTTCTGGTACTACGAGCAAGAGTTGTTTTCTGGTAAGAAGAGTCACTATTGTGCTGCCATTGCCATACACAGGACAAATAGCACTGGCGTCTGTTCCCAGCAAGTACAGTATATTGGACTGAAGAGGATCTACTGTTCTTGTCAGGTTCCTAAACAGAATTGAACTAGATATGGTCGTGTGTACGAAGCACAGTTCTTTTGTTCTGAGCAAGCTCACTGTTCGGACCCCATAGGAAACTCAGTAGAGTAGAAGAGTGCTCTTTTCTCAAAAGCAAAGTGTGTTTCATGTAAGGCAAGCTTCATTTGTTTCCCAGTGCTAAATGGAGTTGAATCCCATGCAGTTTCTGGTACTACGAGCAAGAGTTGTTTTCTGGTAAGAAGAGTCAATATTGCGCTGCCATT
The DNA here is from genome assembly GCF_949786415.1 of Peromyscus eremicus. NCBI lineage: Eukaryota > Metazoa > Chordata > Mammalia > Rodentia > Cricetidae > Peromyscus > Peromyscus eremicus. Next base: position 21,634 of record NW_026736708.1, on the reverse strand, counting down.
GCCCTACACAGGACAAATAGCACTGGCATCTGTTCCCAGCAAGTACAATGTATTGGACTGGAGAGGAGCTACTGTTCTTGTCAGTTTACTAAGCAGAGCTGAACTAGATATGGTCCGTGTGTGTAGGAAGCACAGTTCTTTTGTTCTGAGCAAGCGCACTGTTTGGACCCCATAGGAAACACAGTAGAGTAGAAGAGTGCTCTTTTCTCTAAAGCAGAGTGTGTTTCTTGTAAGGCGAGCTCGCGTTTGTTTCCCAGTCCTAAATGGAGTTGAGTCACAGGCAGTTTTTGGTCCTACGAGCAAGAGTTGTTTTCTGGTAAGAAGAGACACTATTGCGCTCCAAATGCAATACACAGTGCAAAGAGCACTCGCGTCTGTTCCCAGCAAGTACAGTGTATTGGACTAAATAGGAGCTAAAGTTCTTGTCAGTTTCCTAAGCAGAGTTGAACTAGATATGGCCCGTGTGTGTAGGAAGCACAGTTCTTTTGTTCTGAGCAAGCTCACTGTTTGGACCCCATAGGAAACACAGTAGAGTAGAAGAGTGCTCTTTTCTCTAAAGCAGAGTGTGTTTCTTGTAAGGCGAGCTAGCGTTTCTTTTCCAGTCCTAAATGGAGTGGAATCACATGCAGTTTCTGGTCCTATGAGCAAGAGTTGTTTTCTGGTAAGGAAAGTCACTATTTCGCTCCCATTGCCATACACAGTGCAAATAGCACATGCGTCTGTTCCCAGAAATTACAGTGTATCAGACTGAAGAGGAGCTACTGTTCTTGTCAGTTTCTTAAGCAGAGTTGAACTAGATATGGCCCGTGTGTGTAGGAAGCACAGTTCTTATGTTCTGAGCAAGCTCACTGTTCTGGCCCTATAGGAAACACAGTAGAGTAGAAGAGTGCTCTTTTCTCAAAAGCAGAGTGTGTTTCTTGTAAGGTGAGCTAGCGTTTGTTTCCCAGTCCTAAATGGAATTGAATCCCATGCAGTTTCTGTTCCTACGAGCAAGAGTTGTTTTCTGGTAAGGAAAGAAACTATTGAGCTCCCATTGCCATACACAGTGCAAATAGCACTCGCGTCTGTTCCCAGCAAATACAGTGTATCGGACTGAAGTGGAGCTACTCTTCTTGTCAGTTTCCTAAGCAGAGTTGAACTAGATATGGTCGGTGTGTGTAGGAAGCACAGTTCTTTTGTTCTGAGCAAGCTCACTGTTCTGGCCCTATAGAAAACACAGTAGAGTAGAAGAGTGCGCTTTTCTCTAAAGCAGAGTGTGTTTCTTGTAAGGAGAGCTAGTGTTTGTTTCCCAGTCCTAAACGGAGTTGAATCATATGCAGTTTCTGGTCCTACGAGCAAGAGTTGTTTTATGGTAAGAAGAGTCACTATTGCGCTGCCATTGCCATACACAAGACAAATAGCACTGTTGTCTGTTCCCAGGAGTACAGTGTATTGGACTGAAGAGGATCTACTGTTCTTGTCAGGTTCTTAAGCAGAATTGAACTAGGTGTGCCGGTGTGTGCAGGAAGCACGTTTTTTTTGTTCTGAGCAAGCTCACTGTTCGGACCTCATAGGAAACACAGTAGAGTAGAAGAGTGCTCTTTTCTCAAAAGCAGAGTGTGTTTCTTGTAAGGCGAGCTAGAGTTTGTTTCCTAGTCCTAAATGGAGTTCAATCACAGGCAGTTTCCGGTCCTATGAGCAAGAGTTGTTTTCTGGTAAGGAAAGTTACTATTGTGCTCCCATTGCCATACACAGTGCAAATAGCACTCACGTCTGTTCCCAGGAAGTACAGTGTATTGGACTGAATAGGAGCTACTGTTCTTGTCAGTTTCCTAAGCAGAGTTGAACTAGATATGGTCGGTGTTTGTAGGAAGCACAGTTCTTTTGTTCTGAGCAAGCTCACTGTTTGGACCCCATAGGAAACTCAGTAGAGTAGAAGAGTGCTCTTTTCACAAAAGCAGAGTGTGTTTCTTGTAAGGCGAGCTAGCGTTTGTTTCCCAGTCCTAAATGGAGTTGAATCACATGCAGTTTCTGGTCCTATGAGCAAGAGTTGTTTTCTGGTAAGATGAGTCAATATTGCGCTGCCATTGCCCGACACAGGACAAATAGCACTGGCGTCTGTTCCCAGCAAGTACAGGGTATTGGACTGAAGAGGAGCTACTGTTCTTGTCAGTTTCCTAAGCAGAGCTGAACTAGATATGGTCCGTGTGTGTAGGAAGCACAGTTGATTTGTTCTGAGCAAGCTCACTGTTTGGACCCCATAGGAAACACAGTAGAGTAGAAGAGTGCTCTTTTCTCTAAAGCAGAGTATGTTTCTCGTAAGGCGAGCTAGCATTTCTTTCCCAGTCCTAAATGGAGTGGAATCACATGCAGTTTCTGGTCCTATGAGCAAGAGTTGTTTTCTGTTAAGGAAAGTCCCTATTGCACTCCATTTCCATACACAGTGCAAATAGCACATGCGTCTGTTCCCAGCAAGTACAGTGTATCAGACTGAAGAGGAGCTACTGTTCTTGTCAGTTTCCTAAGCAGAGTTGAACTAGATATGGCCCGTGTGTGTAGGAAGCACAGTTCTTATGTTCTTAGCAAGCTCACTGTTCTGGCCCTATAGGAAACACAGTAGAGTAGAAGAGTGCACTTTTCTCAAAAGCAGAGTGTGTTTCTTGTAAGGCGAGCTAGTGTTTGTTTCCCAGTCCTAAATGGAGTTGAATCCCATGCAGTTTCTGTTCCTACGAGCAAGAGTTGTTTTCTGGTTTGGAAAGTAACTATTGAGCTCCCATTGCCATACACAGTGCAAATGGCACTCGCGTCTGTTCCCAGCAAATACAGTGTATCGGACTGAAGTGGAGCTACTCTTCTTGTCAGTTTCCTAAGCAGAGTTGAATTAGATATGGTCGGTGTGTGTAGGAAGCACAGTTCTTTTGTTCTGAGCAAGCTCACTGTTCGGACCGTATAGGAAACACAGTAGAGTAGAATTGTGCTCTTTTCTCAAAAGCAGAGTGTGTTTCTTGTAAGGCGAGCTAGCGTTTGTTTCCCAGTCCTAAATGGAGTTGAATCCCATGCAGTTTCTGTTCCTGCGAGCAAGAGTTGTTTTCTGGTAAGGAAAGTAACTATTGAGCTCCCATTGCCATACACAGTGCAAATAGCACTCGCGTCTGTTCCCAGCAAATACAGTGTATCAGACTGAAGAGGAGCTACTGTTCTTGTCAGTTTCCTAAGCAGAGTTGAACTAGATATGGTCGGTGTGTGTAGGAAGCACAGTTCTTTTGTTCTGAGCAAGCTCACTGTTCTGGCCCTATAGGAAACACAGTAGAGTAGAAGTGTGCTCTTTTCTCTAAAGCAGAGTGTGTTTCTTGTAAGGAGAGCTTGCGTTTGTTTCCCAGTCCTAAATGGAGTTGAATCACATGCAGTTTCTGGTCCTACGAAAAAAAGTTGTTTTATGGTAAGAAGAGTTACTATTGCGCTGCCATTGCCATACACAGGACAAATAGTACTGTTGTCTCTTCCCAGGAGCACAGTGTATTGGACTGAAGAGGATCTACTGTTCTTGTCAGGTTCCTAAGCAGACTTGAACTAGATGTGGCAATGTTTGTAGGAAGCAAAGTTTTTTTGTTCTGAGCAAGCTAACTGTTCGGAACACATAGGAAACACAGTAGAATAGAAGAGTGCTCTTTTCTCAAAAGCAGAGTGTATATTTGGAAGGCGAACTCGTGTTGGTTTCCCAGTCCTAAATGGAGTTGAGTCACATGCAGTTTTTTGTCCTACGAGCAAGAGTTGTTTTCTGGTAAGAAGAGTCACTGTTGCGCTCCAAATGCCATATACAGTGCAAATAGCACTCGCGTCTGTTCCCAGCAAATACAGTGTATCAGACTGAATAGGAGCTACTGTTCTTGTCAGTTTCCTAAGCAGACTTGAACTAGATATGGCTGTGTGTGTAGGAAGCACACTTTTTTTGTTCTGAGCAAGCTCACTGTTCGGGACACATAGGAAACACAGTAGAGTAGAAGAGTGCTCTTTTCTCAAAAGCAGAGTGTGTTTTTAGAAGGAGAGCTAGCGTTTGTTTCCCAGTCCTAAATGGAGTTGAGTCACATGCAGTTTTTTGTCCTACGAGCAAGAGTTGTTTTCTGGTAAGACGAGTCACTATTGTGCTCCAATTGCCATGCACAGTGCAAATAGCACTTGCATCTGTTCACAGCAAGTACAGTGTATTGGACTGCAGAGGAGCTACTGTTCTTGTCAGTTTCCTAAGCAGAGTTGAACTAGATATGGCCCGTGTGTGTAGGAAGCACAGTTCTTTTGGTCTGAGCAAGATCACTGTTTGGACCCCATAGGAAACACAGTAGAGTAGAAGAGTGCTCTTTTCTCAAAAGCAGAGTGTGTTTCATGTAAGGCGAGCTAGCATTTGTTTCGCAGTTTTAAATGGAGTTGAATCCCATGCAGTTTCTGGTACTATGAGCAAGAGTTGTTTTCTGGTAAAAAAGAGTCACTATAGCGCTACCATTGCCATGCACAGGACAAATAGCACTGGCGTCTGTTCGCAGCAAGTACAGTATATTGGGCTAATGAGGATCTATTGTTCTTGTCAGGTTCCTAAGCAGACTTGAACTAGATATGGCCGTGTGTGTAGGAAGCACAGTTTTATTGTTCTGAGCAAGCTCACTGTTCGGACCCCATAGGAAACACAGTAGAGTAGAAGAGTGCTTTTTTCTCAAAAGCAGAGTGTGTTTCTTTTAAGGCGAGCTAGCGTTTGTTTCCCATTCCTAAATGGAGTGGAATCACATGCAGTTTGTGTTCCTACGAGCAAGAGTTGTTTTCTGGTAAAGAAAGTCACTATTGTGCTCCCATTGCCATACATAGTGGAAATAGCCCTCCCATCTGTTCCCAGCAAGTACAGTGTATTGGAAAGAAGAGGAGCTACTGTTCTTCTCAGTTTCCTAAGCAGAGTTGAACTACATATGGCTCATGTGTGTAGGAAGCACAGTTCTTTTTTTCTGAGCAAGCTCACTGTTCTGGCCCTATGGGAAACACAGTAGAGTAGAAGAGTGCTCTTTTCTCAAAAGCAGAGTGTGTTTCTTGTAAAGCGAGCTAGAGTTTGTTTCCCAGTCCTAAATGGAGTTGAATCACATGCAGTTTCTGGTCCACGAGCAAGAGTTGTTTTCTGGTAAGAAGAGTCACTATTGCGCTGCCATTGCCATACACAGGACAAATAGCATTGGCGTCTGTTCCCAGCAAGTACAGTGTATTGGACTGAAGAGGATCTACTGTTCTTGTCAGGTTCCTAAGCAGACTTGAACTAGATATGGCCGTGTGTGTAGGAAGCACAGTTTTTTTGTTCTGAGCAAGCTCAGTTTTCGGAACACATAGGAAACACAGTAGAGTAGACGAGTGCTTTTTTCTCAAAAGGAGAGTGTGTTTCTTGGACGTCGAGCTAGCATTTGTTTCCCAGTCCTAAATGGAGTTGAGTCTCATGCAGTTTCTGGTCCTACGAGCAAGAGTTGTTTTCTGGTAAGGAAAGTCACTATTGCGCTCCCATTGCCATACACAGTGCATATAGCACTCGAGTCTGTTCCCAGCAAGTACATTGTATTGGACTGAAGAGGATCTACTGTTCTTGTCAGTTTCCTAAGCAGAGTGGAACTAGTTGTGGCCCGTGTGTAGGAAGCACAGCTCTTTTGTTCTGAGCAAGCTCACTGTTCTGGCCCTATAGGAAACACAGTAGAGTAGAAGAGTGCTCTTTTCTCTAAAGCAGAGTGTGTTTCTTGTAAGGCGAGCTAGCGTTTGTTTCCCAGTCCTAAATGGAGTTGAATCACATGCAGTTTCTAGTCCTACGAGCAAGAGTTGTTTTATGGTAAGAAGAGTCACCTTTGCGCTGCCATTGCGATACACAGGACAAATAGAACTGGCGTCTGTTCCCAGCAAGTACAGTGTATTGGACTGAAGAGTATCTACCGTTCTTGTCAGGTTCCTAAGCAGACTTGAACTAGATATGGCCGTGTGTGTAGGAAGCACAGTTCTTTTGTTCTGAGCAAGTTGAGTGTTTGGACTCCATAGGAAACACAGTAGAGTAGAAGAGTGCTCTTTTCTCTAAAGCAGAGTGTGTTTCTTGTAAGGCGAGCTAGCGTTTGTTTCCTAGTCCTATATGGAGTTGAGTCACATGCAGTTTTTTGTCCTACGAGCAAGAGTTGTTTTCTGGTAAGAAGAGTCACTATTGTGCTCTAATTGCCATACACAGTGCAAATAGCTCTTTCGTCTCTTCCCCGCAAGTACAGTGTATTGGACTGAAAAGGAGCTACTGTCCTTGTCAGTTTCCTAAGCAGAGTTGAACGAGATATGGCCCTTGTGTGTAGGAAGCACAGTTCTTTTGTTCTGAGCAAGCTCACTGTTTGGACCCCATAGGAAACACAGTAGAGTAGAAGAGTGCTCTTTTCTCTAAAGCAGAGTGTGTTTCTTTTAAGGCGAGCTACCGTTTGTTTCCCAGTCCTAAATGGAGTGGAATCACATGTAGTTTCTGGTCCTACGAGCAAGAGTTGTTTTCTGGTAAAGAATGTCACTATTGCGCTCCCATTGCCATACACAGTGCAAATATCCCTCGCGTCTGTTCCCAGCAAGTACAGTGTATTGGACTGAAGAGGAGCTACTGTTCTTCTCAGTTTCCTAAGCAGAGTTGAAGTAGATATGGCCCGTGTGTAGGAAGCACTGTTCTTTTTTTCTGAGCAAGCTCACTGTTCTGGCCCTATAGGAAACACAGTAGAGTAAAAGAGTGCTCTTTTCTCAAAAGCAGAGTGTGTTTCTTGTAATGCGAGCTAGAGTTTGTTTCCCAGTCCTAAATGGAGTTGAATCACATGCAGTTTCTGGTACTACGAGCAAGAGTTGTTTTCTGGTAAGAAGAGTCACTATTGTGCTGCCATTGCCATACACAGGACAAATAGCACTGGCGTCTGTTCCCAGCAAGTACAGTATATTGGACTGAAGAGGATCTACTGTTCTTGTCAGGTTCCTAAACAGAATTGAACTAGATATGGTCGTGTGTACGAAGCACAGTTCTTTTGTTCTGAGCAAGCTCACTGTTCGGACCCCATAGGAAACTCAGTAGAGTAGAGAGTGCTCTTTTCTCAAAAGCAAAGTGTGTTTCATGTAAGGCAAGCTTCATTTGTTTCCCAGTGCTAAATGGAGTTGAATCCTATGCAGTTTCTGGTACTACGAGCAAGAGTTGTTTTCTGGTAAGAAGAGTCAATATTGCGCTGCCATTGCCCTACACAGGACAAATAGCACTGGCATCTGTTCCCAGCAAGTACAATGTATTGGACTGGAGAGGAGCTACTGTTCTTGTCAGTTTACTAAGCAGAGCTGAACTAGATATGGTCCGTGTGTGTAGGAAGCACAGTTCTTTTGTTCTGAGCAAGCGCACTGTTTGGACCCCATAGGAAACACAGTAGAGTAGAAGAGTGCTCTTTTCTCTAAAGCAGAGTGTGTTTCTTGTAAGGCGAGCTCGCGTTTGTTTCCCAGTCCTAAATGGAGTTGAGTCACAGGCAGTTTTTGGTCCTACGAGCAAGAGTTGTTTTCTGGTAAGAAGAGACACTATTGCGCTCCAAATGCAATACACAGTGCAAAGAGCACTCGCGTCTGTTCCCAGCAAGTACAGTGTATTGGACTAAATAGGAGCTAAAGTTCTTGTCAGTTTCCTAAGCAGAGTTGAACTAGATATGGCCCGTGTGTGTAGGAAGCACAGTTCTTTTGTTCTGAGCAAGCTCACTGTTTGGACCCCATAGGAAACACAGTAGAGTAGAAGAGTGCTCTTTTCTCTAAAGCAGAGTGTGTTTCTTGTAAGGCGAGCTAGCGTTTCTTTTCCAGTCCTAAATGGAGTGGAATCACATGCAGTTTCTGGTCCTATGAGCAAGAGTTGTTTTCTGGTAAGGAAAGTCACTATTTCGCTCCCATTGCCATACACAGTGCAAATAGCACATGCGTCTGTTCCCAGAAATTACAGTGTATCAGACTGAAGAGGAGCTACTGTTCTTGTCAGTTTCTTAAGCAGAGTTGAACTAGATATGGCCCGTGTGTGTAGGAAGCACAGTTCTTATGTTCTGAGCAAGCTCACTGTTCTGGCCCTATAGGAAACACAGTAGAGTAGAAGAGTGCTCTTTTCTCAAAAGCAGAGTGTGTTTCTTGTAAGGTGAGCTAGCGTTTGTTTCCCAGTCCTAAATAGAATTGAATCCCATGCAGTTTCTGTTCCTACGAGCAAGAGTTGTTTTCTGGTAAGGAAAGAAACTATTGAGCTCCCATTGCCATACACAGTGCAAATAGCACTCGCGTCTGTTCCCAGCAAATACAGTGTATCGGACTGAAGTGGAGCTACTCTTCTTGTCAGTTTCCTAAGCAGAGTTGAACTAGATATGGTCGGTGTGTGTAGGAAGCACAGTTCTTTTGTTCTGAGCAAGCTCACTGTTCTGGCCCTATAGAAAACACAGTAGAGTAGAAGAGTGCGCTTTTCTCTAAAGCAGAGTGTGTTTCTTGTAAGGAGAGCTAGTGTTTGTTTCCCAGTCCTAAACAGAGTTGAATCATATGCAGTTTCTGGTCCTACGAGCAAGAGTTGTTTTATGGTAAGAAGAGTCACTATTGCGCTGCCATTGCCATACACAAGACAAATAGCACTGTTGTCTGTTCCCAGGAGTACAGTGTATTGGACTGAAGAGGATCTACTGTTCTTGTCAGGTTCTTAAGCAGAATTGAACTAGGTGTGCCGGTGTGTGCAGGAAGCACGTTTTTTTTGTTCTGAGCAAGCTCACTGTTCGGACCTCATAGGAAACACAGTAGAGTAGAAGAGTGCTCTTTTCTCAAAAGCAGAGTGTGTTTCTTGTAAGGCGAGCTAGAGTTTGTTTCCTAGTCCTAAATGGAGTTCAATCACAGGCAGTTTCCGGTCCTATGAGCAAGAGTTGTTTTCTGGTAAGGAAAGTTACTATTGTGCTCCCATTGCCATACACAGTGCAAATAGCACTCACGTCTGTTCCCAGGAAGTACAGTGTATTGGACTGAATAGGAGCTACTGTTCTTGTCAGTTTCCTAAGCAGAGTTGAACTAGATATGGTCGGTGTTTGTAGGAAGCACAGTTCTTTTGTTCTGAGCAAGCTCACTGTTTGGACCCCATAGGAAACTCAGTAGAGTAGAAGAGTGCTCTTTTCACAAAAGCAGAGTGTGTTTCTTGTAAGGCGAGCTAGCGTTTGTTTCCCAGTCCTAAATGGAGTTGAATCACATGAAGTTTCTGGTCCTATGAGCAAGAGTTGTTTTCTGGGAAGATGAGTCAATATTGCGCTGCCATTGCCCGACACAGGACAAATAGCACTGGCGTCTGTTCCCAGCAAGTACAGGGTATTGGACTGAAGAGGAGCTACTGTTCTTGTCAGTTTCCTAAGCAGAGCTGAACTAGATATGGTCCGTGTGTGTAGGAAGCACAGTTCTTTTTTTCTGAGCAAGCTCACTGTTCTGGCCCTATTGGAAACACAGTAGAGTAGAAGAGTGCTCTTTTCTCTGAAGCAGAGTGTGTTTCTTGTAAGGTTAGCTAGCGTTTGTTTCCCAGTCCTAAATGGAGTTGAATCACATACAGTTTCTGGTCCTACTAACAAGAGTTGTTTTATGGTAAGAAGAGTCACTATTGCGCTGCCATTGCCAAACACAGGACAAATAGCACTGGCGTCTGTTCCCAGCAAGTACAGTGTATTGGACTGAAGAGGATCTACTGTTCTTGTCAGGTTCCTAAGCAGAATTGAACTAGATATGGCCCTGTGTGTAGGAAGCACAGTTCTTTTGTTCTGAGCAAGCTCTCTGTTCAGACCACATAGGAAACACAGTAGAGTAGAATTGTGCTCTTTTCTCAAAAGCAGAGTGTGTTTCTTGTAAGGCGAGCTAGCGTTTCTTTCCCAGTCCTAAATGGAGTTGAATCACATGCAGTTTCTGTTCCTATGAGCAAGAGCTGTTTTCTGGTAAGGAAAGTAACTATTGAGCTCCCATTGCCATACACAGTGCAAATAGCACTCGCGTCTGTTCCCTGCAAATACAGTGTATCGGACTGAGGAGGAGCTACTGTTCTTGTCAGGTTCCTAAGCAGAGTTGAACTAGATTTGGCCGTGTGTGTAGGAAGCACAGTTCTTTTGTTCTGAGCAAGCTCACTGTTCTGGCCCTATAGGAAAAACAGTAGAGTAGAAGAGTGCTCTTTTCTCAAAAGCAGATTGTGTTTCTTGTAAAGGGAGCTAGCGTTTGTTTCCCAGTCCTATATGGAGTTGAATTACATGCAGTTTCTGGTCCTACGAGCAAGAGTTGTTTTTTGGTAAGGAAAGTCACTATTGCGTTCCCATTGCCATACACAGTGCAATTAGCCCTCCCGTCTGTTCCCAGCAAGTACAGTGTATCGGACAGAAGAGGATCTACTGTTCTTGTCAGGTTCCTAAGCAGACTTGAACAAGATGTGGCCGTGTTTGTAGGAAGCACAGTTTTTTTATTCTGAGCAAGCTCACTGTTCGGAACACATAGTAAACAGTAGAGTAGAAGAGTGATCTTTTCTCAAAAGCAGAGTGTGTTTCTTGGAAGGCGAGCTAGTGTTTGTTTCCCAGTCCTAAATGGAGTTGAGTCACATGCACTTTTTTGTCTTACGAGCAAGAGTTGTTTTCTGGTAAGACGAGTCACTATTGTGCTCCAATTGCCAAACACAGTGCAAATAGCACTCGCGTCTGTTCCGAGCAAGTACAGTGTATTGGACTGAAGAGGAGCTATTGTTCTTGTCAGTTTCCTAAGGAGAGTTGAACTAGATATGGCCCATGTGTGTAGGAAGCATAGTTCTTTTGTTCTGATCAACCTCACTGTTTGGACCCCATAGGAAACACAGTAGAGTAGAAGAGTGCTCTTTTCTCTAAAGCAGAGTGTATTTCTTGTAAGGCGAGCTAGCGTTTCTTTCCCAGTCCTAAATGGAGTGGAATCACATGCAGTTTCTGGTCCTATGAGCAAGAGTTGTTTTCTGGTAAGGAAAGTCACTATTGCGCTCCCATTGCCATACACAGTGCAAATAGCACATGCGTCTGTTCCCAGCAAGTACAGTGTATCAGACTGAATAGGAGCTACTGTTCTTGTCAGTTTCCTAAGCAGAGTTGAACTAGATATGGCCGTGTATGTAGGAAGCAGAGTTTTTTTGTTCTGAGCAAGCTCACTGTTCAGAACACATAGGAAACACAGTAGAGTAGAAGAGTGCTCTTTTCTCAAAAGCAGAGTGTGTTTTTGGAAGGCGAGCTAGCGTTTGTTTCCCAGTCCTAAATGGAGTTGAGTCACATGCAGTTTTTTGTCCTACGAGCAAGAGTTGTTTTCTGGTAAGACAAGTTACTATTGTGCTCCAATTGCCATACACAGTGCAAAAAGAACTCACGTCTGTTCCCAGCCATTACAATGTATTGGACTGAATAGGAGCTACTGTTCTTGACAGTTTCCTAAGCAGAGTTGAACTAAATATGGCCGTGTGTGTAGGAAGCACAGTTCTTTTGTTCTGAGCAAGCTCACTGTTCTGGCCCTATAGGAAACACAGTAGAGTAGAAGAGTGCTCTTTTCTAAAAAGCAGATTGTGTTTCTTGTAAGGCGAGCCAGCGTTTGTTTCCCAGTCCTATATGGAGTTGTATCACATGCAGTTTCTGGTCCTACGAGCAAGGGTTGTTTTCTGGTAAGGAAAGTCACTATTGCGCTCCCATTGCCATACACAGTGCAAATAGCACTCACGTCTGTTCCCAGCAAGTACAGTGTATAGGACTGAAGAGGAGCTACTGTTCTTGTCAGTTTCCTAAGCAGAGTTGAATGAGATATGTCCCGCGTGTGTAGGAAGCACAGTTCTTTTGTTCTGAGCAAGCTCACTGTTTGGACCCCATAGGAAACACAGTAGAGTAGAAGAGTGCTCTTTTCTTAAAAGCAGAGTGTGTTTCTTGTAGGGCGAGCTAGCGTTTGTTTCCCAGTCCTAAATGGAGTTGAATCACATGCAGTTTCTAGTCCTGCAAGCAAGAGTTATTTTCTGGTAAGAAGAGTCACTATTGTGCTGCCATTGCCATACACAGGACAAATAACACTTGCGTCTTTTCCCAGCAAGTACAGTGTATTGGATGGAAGAAGATCTACTGTTCTTGTCAGGTTCCTATGCAGACTTGAACTAGATATGGCCGTGTGTGTAGGAAGCACAGTTTTTTTGTTCTGAGCAAGCTCACTCTTCGGAACCCATAGGAAACACAGTAGAGTAGAAGAGTGCTCTTTTCTCAAATGCAGAGTGCGTTTCTTGGAAGGAGAGCTAGCGTTTGTTTCCCAGTCCTAAATGGAGTTGAGTCACATGCAGTTTTTTGTCCTAAGAGCAAGAGTTGTTTTCTGGTAAGACGAGTCACTATTGTGCTCCAATTGCCATACACAGTGCAAATAGCACTCCCGTCTGTTCCCAGGAAGTACAGTGTATCGGACTGAAGAGGAGCTACTGTTCTTGTCAGTTTCCTAAGCAGAGTTGAACTAGATATGGCCCGAGTGTAGGAAGCACAGTTCTTTTCTGAGCAAGCTCACTGTTCTGGCCCTATAGGAAACACAGTAGAGTAGAAGAGTGCTCTTTTCTCTAAAGCAGAGTGTCTTTCTTGTAAGGCGAGCTAGCGTTTGTTTCCCAGTCCTAAATGGAGTGTAATCACATGCAATTTCTGGTCCTACGAGCAAGAGTTTTTTTATGGTAAGAAGAGTCACTATTGCGCTGCCATTGCCATACACAGGACTAATAGCACTGTTGTCTGTTCCCAGCAGTACAGTGTATTGGACTGAAGAGGATCTACTGTTTTTGTCAGGTTCCTAAGCAGAGTTGAACTAGATATGGCCGTGTGTGTAGGAAGCACAGTTCTTTTGTTCTGAGCAAGCTCACTGTTCGGACCTCTTAGGAAACACAATAGAGTAGAAGAGTGCTTTTTTCTCTAAATCAGAGTGTGTTTCTTGTAAGGCGAGTTAGTGTTTGTTTCCCAGTCCTAAGTGGAGTTGAATCACATGCAGTTTCTGGTCCTACGAGCAAGAGTTGTTTTCTGGTAAGACGAGTCACTATTGTGCTCCAATTGCCATACACAGTGCAAATAGCACTCGCGTCTGTTCCGAGCAAGTACAGTGTATTGGACTGAAGAGGAGCTACTGTTCTTGTCAGTTTCCTAAGCAGAGTTGAACTAGATATGGCCCGTGTATGTAGGAAGCACAGTTCTTTTTTTCTGAGCAAGCTCACTGTTCTGGCCCTATTGGAAACACAGTAGAGTAGAAGAGTGCTCTTTTCTCAAAAGCAGATTGTGTTTCTTGTAAGGGGAGCTAGCGTTTGTTTCCCAGTCCTATATGGAGTTGAATCACATGCAGTTTCTTGTCCTACGAGCAAGAGTTGTTTTTTGGTAAGGAAAGTCACTATTGCGCTCCCATTGCCATACACAGTGCAAATAGCACTCCCGTCTGTTCCCAGCAAGTACAGTGTATCGGACTGAAGTGGAGCTACTGTTCTTGTCAGTTTCCTAAGCAGAGTTGATCGAGATATGTCCCGCGTGTGTAGGAAGCACAGTTCTTTTGTTCTGAGCAAGCTCACTGTTTGGACCCCATAGGAAACACAGTAGAGTAGAAGAGTGCTCTTTTCTCAAAAGCAGAGTGTGTTTCTTGTAAGGCGAGATAGCGTTTGTTTCCCAGTCCTAAATGGAGTTGAATCACATGCAGTTTCAGGTCCTACAAGCAAGAGCTGTTTTGTGGTAAGAAGTGTCACTATTGTGCTGCCATTGCCATACACAGGACAAATAGCACTGGCGTCTTTTCCCAGCAAGTACAGTGTATTGGACTGAAGAGGATCTACTGTTCTTGTCAGGTTCCTAATCAGACTTGAACTAGATATGGCCATGTGTGTAGGAAGCACAGTTCTTATGTTCTGAGCAAGCTCACTGTTCTGGCCCAATAAGAAACACAGTAGAGTAGAAGAGTGCACATTTCTTAAAAGCCGAGTGTGTTTCTTGTAAGGAGAGCTAGCGTTTGTTTCCCAGTCCTAAATGGAGTTGAGTCACATGCAGTTTTTGGTCCTACGAGCAAGAGTGGTTTTCTTGTAAGACGAGTCACTATTGTGCTCCAATTGCCATACACAGTGCAAATAGCACACGCGTGTGTTCCGAGCAAGTACAGTGTATTCGACTGAAGAGGAGCTACTGTTCTTGTCAGTTTCCTAAGCAGATTTGAACTAGATAAGGGCCGTGTTTGTAGGAAGCACAGTTCTTTTGTTCTTTGCAAGCTCACTGTTTGGACCCCATAGGAAACACAGTAGACTAGAAGAGTGCTCTTTTCTCTAAAGCAGAGTGTATTTCTTGTAAGGCGTGCTAGCGTTTGTTTCACAGTCCTAAATGGAGTTGAATCCCATGCAGTTTCTGGTACTACGAGCAAGAGTTGTGTTATGGTAAGAAGAGTCACTATTGCACTGCCTTTGCCATACACAGGACAAATACCACTGGCATCTGTTTGTAGCAAGTACAGTGTATTGGGCTGAAGAGGATCTACTGTTCTTGTCAGGTTCCTAAGGAGACTTGAACTAGATATGGCCGTGTGTGTAGGAAGCACAGTTTTTTTTTCTGAGCAAGCTCACTGTTCGAACCCCATAGGAAACACAGTAGAGTAGAAGAGAGCTCTTATCTCAAAAGCAGAGTGTGTTTCTTGTAAGGCGAGCTAGCATTTGTTTCCCAGTCCTAAATGGAGTTGAAATACACATGCAGTTTCTGGTCCTACGAGCAAGAGTTGTTTTCTGGTTAGAATAGTCACTATTGTGCTCTTTTTGCCATACATAGTACAAATAGCCCTCGCGTCTGTTCCCACCAAGTACAGTGTATTGGACTGAAGAGGAGCTACTGTTCTTGTCAGGTTCTTAAGCAGAGTTGAACTAAATATGGCCCGTGTGCAGGATGCACAGTTCTTTTGTTCTGAGCAAGCTCACTGTTCGGACCCCATAGAAAACATAGTAGAGTAGAAGAGTACTCTTTTCTCAAAAGCAGAGTATGTTTCTTGTAAGGCAAGCTAGTGTTAGTTTCCCAGTCAGAAATGGAGTTGAATCCCATGCAGTTACTGGTCCTACGAGCAAGAGTTGTTTTCTGGTAAGAAGAGTCACTATTGCGCTCCCATTGTAATACACAGTGCAAATAGCACTCGCATCTGTTCCTAGCAAGTACAGTGTATTGGACTGAAGAGGAGCTACTGTTCTTGTCAGCGTCCTAAGCAGAGTTGAACTAGATATGGCTCGTGTGTGTAGGAAGCACAGTTGTTTTGTTCTGAGCAAGCTCACTGTTCGGACCCCATAGGAAACCCAGTAGAGTAGAAGAGTGCTGTTTTCTCAAAAGCAGAGTGTGTTTCTAGTAAGGCGAGGTAGCGTTTGTTTCCCAGTCCTAAATGGAATTGAATCACATGCAGTTTCTGGTCCTACGAGCAAGAGTTGTTTTCTAGTAAAAAGAGTCACTATTGCACTCCCATTGTCATACACAAGGCAAATAGCACTCGCGTCTGTTCCCAGCAAATACAGTGTATTGGACTGAAGAGGATCTACTGTTCTTGTCAGTTTCCTAAGCAGAATTGAACTAGATATGGCCATGTGTGTAGGAAGTACAGTTCTTTTGTTATGAGCAAGCTCACTGTTCTCGCGCTAAAGGAAAAACAGTAGAGTAGATGAGTGCTCCTTCCTCAAAAGCAGAGTGTGCTACTTGTAAGGCGAGCTAGCGTTTGTTTCCCAGTCCTAAATGGAGTTGAATCACATGCAGTTTTTGGTTCTATGAGCAAGAGTTGCTTTCTGGTAAGGAAAGTCACTATTGAGCTCCCATTGCCATACACATTGCAAGTAGCACGCGCATCTGTTCCCAGCAAGTACAGTGTATTGGACTGAAGAGGAGCTACTTCTCTTGACAGTTTCCTAAGCAGAGTTGAACTACATATGGCCCGGGTGTAGGAAGGACAGTTCTTTTGTTCTGAGCAAGTTCTCTGTTTGGACCCCATAGGAAACACAGTAGAGTAGAAGAGTGTTCTTTTCTCAAAGCAGAGTGTGTTTCTGGTAAGGCTAGCTAGCGTTTGTTTCCCAGTCCTAAATGGAGTTGAATCACATGCAGTTTCTGGTCCTACGAGCAAGAGTTGTTTTCTGGTAAGAGGAGTCACACTTGCGCTCCCATTGTCATACACAGGGCAAATAGCACTGGAGTCTGTTCCCAGCAAGTACAGTTTATTGGACTGAAGAGGAGCTACTGTTCTTGTCAGTTTCCTAAGCAGAGTTGAACTAGATATGGCCCGTGTTTGAAGGATGCATAATTCTTTTGTTCTGAGCTATCTCACTGTTTGAACCCCATAGAAAACACAGTAGAGTAGAAGAGTGCTCTTTTCTCAAAAGCAGAGAGTGTTTCTTGTAAGGCGAGCTAGTGTTTGTTTTCCAGTCCTAAATGGAGTTGAATCACATGCAGTTTTTGGTCCTACAAGCAAGAGTTGTTTTCTGGTAAGGAAAATCACTATTGCGCTCCCATTGCCATACACAGTGCAAATAGCACTTGCATCTGTTCACAGCAAGTACAGTGTATTGGACTGAAGAGGAGCTACTGTTCCTGTCAGTTTCCTAAGCAGAGTTGAACTAGATATGGCCCGTGTGTGTAGGAAGCACAGTTCTTTTGTTCTGAGCAAGCTCACTGTTCGGACCCCATAGGAAACACAGTAGAGTAGAAGAGTGCCCTTTTCTCAGAAGCAGAGTTTGTTTCTTGTAAGGCGAGCTAGCGTTTGTTTCCCAATCCTAAATGGAGTTGAATTGCATGCAGATTCTGGTCCTACGAGCAAGAGTTGTTTTCTGGTAAGAAGAGTCACTATTGCGCTCCCATTGTCATACACAGGGCAAACAGCACTGGCGTCTGTTCCCAGCAAGTACACTGTATTGGACTGAGGAGGATCTACTGTTCTTGTCAGTTTCATAAGCACAGTTGAACTAGATATGGCCGTGTGTGTAGGAAGCACAGTTCTTTTGTTCTGAGCAAGCTTACTATTCTGTCCCTAAAGGATACATAGTAGAGTAGAAGAGTGCTCTTTTCTCAAAAGCATAGTGTGTTTCTTGTAAGGCGAGCTAGCGTTTGTTTCCCTCTCCTAAATGGAGTTGAATCACATGCAGTTTGCGATCCTACGAGCAAGAGTTGTTTTCTGTTAAGAAGAGTCACTATTGCGCTCCCATTGCCATACACAGGGCAAATAGCACTGGCGTCTGTTCCCAGCATGTACAGTGTATTGGACTGAAGAGGATCTACTGTTGTTGTCAGTTTCGTAAGCAGAATTGAACTAGATATGGCCGTGTGTGTTGGAAGCACAGTTCTTTTGTTCTGAGCAAGCTCACTATTCTGGCCCTATAGGAAACACAGTAGTGTAGAAGAGTGCTTTTTTCTCAAAAGCAGAGTGTGTTTCTTGTAAGGAGAGCTAGCGTTTGTTTCCCAGTCCTAAATGGAGTTGAATCACATGCAGTTTCTGGTCCTATGAGCAAGAGTTTTTTCTGGTAATAAGAGTCACTTTTGCGCTCAAATTGTCATACACTGGGCAAATAGCACTGGCGTCTGTTCCCAGCATGTTCAGTGTATTGGACTGAAGAGGATCTAGCCTTCTTGTCAGGTTCCTAAGCAGAGTTGAACTAGATATGGCCCATGTGTGTGGGAAGCACAGTTCTTTTCTACTCAGCAAGCTCACTGTTCTGGCACTATAGGAAACACAGAAGAGTAGAAGAGTGCTTTTTCCTCAAAAGCAGAGTGTGTTTCTTGTAAGGCGAGCTGGCGTTTGTTTCCCAGTCCTAAATGGACTTGAATCACATGCAGTTTCAGGTCCTACGAGCAAGAGTTGTTTTCTGGTAAGGAAAGTCACTATTGCGCTCCCATTGTCTTACACAGTGCAAATAGCACTCGCGTCTGTTCCCAGCAAGTACAGTGTATTGGACTGAAGAGGAGCTACTGTTCTTGTCAGTTTCCTAAGCAGAGTTGAACTAGATATGACCCGTGTGTGTAGGAAGCACAGTTCTTTTGTTCTGAGCAAGCTCACTGTTTGGACCGCATAGGAAACCCAGTAGAGTAGAATAGTGCTCTGTTCTCAAAAGCAGAGCGAGTTTCTTGTAAGGCGAGCTAGCGTTTATTTCCCAGTCTTAAATGGAGTTGAATCACATGTATTTCTGGTCCTAAAAGCAAGAGTTGTTTTCTGGTAAGGAAAGTGACTTTTGCGCTCCCATTGCCATACAAAGTGCAAATAGCACTCGCGTCTGTTCCCAGCAAGTAAAGTGCATTTGACTGAAGAGGATCTACTGTTCTTGGCAGGTTCCTAAGCAGAGTTGAACTAGATATGGCCCGTAAGTGTAGGAAGCACAGTTCTTTTGTTCTGAGCAAGCTCACTGTTCTGGCCCTCTAGGAAACAATGTAGAGTAGAAAAGTGCTCTTTTCTTAAAAGCAGAGAGTGTGTTTTTTGTAAGGCGAGCTAGCGTTTGTTTCTCAGTCCTAAATGGAGTTGAATCAAATGCAGTTTTTGGTCCTGCGAGCAAGAGTTGTTTTCTGGTAAGAAGAGTCACCATTGTGCTCCCTTTGCCATACACAGTACAAATAGCCCTCGCGTCTGTTCCAGCAAGTACAGTGTATTGGAATGAAGAGGATCTACTGTTCTTGTCAGTTTCCTAAGCAGAGTTGAACTAGATATGGCCCGTGTGTGTAGGAAGCACAGTTCTTTTGTTCTGAGCAAGCTCATTGTTCGGACCTCTTAGGAAACACAGTAGAGTAGAACAGTGCTCTTTTCTCAAAAGCAGAGAGTGTTTAATGTAAGGCGAGCTAGCATTTGTTTCCCAGTCCTAAATGGAGTTGAATCTCATGCAGTTTCTGGTCTTACTAGCAAGAGTTGTTTTCTGGTAAGGAAAGTCACTATTGCGCTCCCATTAACATACACAGAGCAAATAGCACTCGCGTCTGTTCCCAGCAAGTACAGTGTATCGGACTGAAGAGGAGCTACTGTTCTTGTCAGGTTCCTAAGCAGAGTTGAACTAGATATGGCCCGTGTGTAGGAAGCACAGTTCTTTTGTTCTGAGCAAGCTCACTGTTCTGGCCCTATAGGAAACACAGTAGAATAGAAGTGTGCTCTTTTCTCTAAAGCAGAGTGTGTTTCTTGTAAGGTGAGCTAGCTTTTGTTTCCCAGTCCTAAATGGAGTTGAATCACATGCAGTTTCTGGTCCTACAAGCAAGAGTTGTTTTCTGTTAAGAAGAGTCACTATTGCGCTGCCATTGCCATATACAGGACAAATAGCACTGGCATCTGTTCCCAGCAAGTACAGTGTATTGGACTGAAGAGGATCTCCTGTTCTTGTCACGTTCCTAAGCAGAATTGAACTAGATATGGCCGTGTGTGTAGGAAGCACAGTTCTTTTGTTCTGAGCAAGTTCACTGTTCTGGCCCCATAGGAAACACAGTAGAGTAGAAGAGTGCTCTTTTCTCAAAAGCGGAGTGTGTTTCTTGTAAGTCGAGCTAGCGTTTGTTTCCCAGTCCTAAATGGAGTTGAGTCACATGCAGTTTTTTGTCCTACGAGCAAGAGTTGTTTTCTGGTAAGACGAGTCACTATTGTGTTCCAATGCCATACACAGTGCATATAGCACTCGCGTCTGTTCCCCACAAGTACAGTGTTTCGGACTGAAGAGGAGCTACTGTTCTTGTTTGTTTCCTAAGCAGAGTTGAACTAGATATGGCCCGTGTGTGTAGAAAGCACAGTTCTTTTGTTCTGAGCAAGCTCCCTGTTCGGACCCCATAGGAAACACAGTAGAGTAGAAGAGTGCTCTTTTCTCAAAAGCAGAGTGTGTTTTTGTAAAGCGAGCTAGCGTTTGTTTCCTAGTCCTAAATGGAGTTGAATCACATGCAGTTTCTGGTCCTATGAACAAGAGTTGTTTTCTGGTAAGGAAAGTCACTATTGCGCTCCCCTTGCCATACATAGTGAAAATAGCTCTCGCGTCTGTTCCCAGCAAGTACAGTGTATCGGACTGAAGAGGAGCTACTGTTCTTGTCAGTTTCCTAAGCAGAGTGGAACTAGATATGGCCCATGTGTGTAGGAAGCACAGTTCTTTTGTTCTGAGCAAGCTCACTGTTCTGGCCCTACAGGAAACACAGTAGAGTAGAAGAGTGCTCTTTTCTCAAAAGCAGAGTGTGTTTTTGTAAGGCGAGCTAGCGTTTGTTTCCTAATCCTAAATGGAGTTGAATCACATGCAGTTTCTGGTCCTACGAACAAGAGTTGTTTTCTGGTAAAAAAAGTCACATTGCGCACCCATTGCCATACACAGTGCAATTAGCACTCGCGTCTGTTCCCAGCAAGTACAGTGTATTGGACTGAATAGGTGCTATTGTTCTTGTCTGTTTTCTAAGCAGAGTTGAAGTAGATATGGCCCGTGTGTGTAGGAAGCACAGTTCTTTTGTTCTGAGCAAGCTCACTGTTCGGACCACATAGGAAACACAGTAGATTAGAAGAGTGCTCTTTTCTCTAAAGCAGAGTGTGTTTCTTGTAAGGCGAGCTAGCGTTTGTTTCGCAGTCCTAAATGGAGTTGAATCCCATGCAGTTTCTTTTACTACGAGCAAGAGTTGTTTTCTGGTAAGAAGAGTCACTATTGTGCTCCAAATGCCATACACAGTACAAATAGCACTCGCGTCTGTTCCAGGCATGTACAGTGTATTGGACTGAATAGGAGCTACTGTTCTTGTCAGTTTCCTAAGCAGAGTTGAACTAGATATGGTCCATGTGTGTAGGAAGCACAGTTCTTTTGTTCTGAGCAAGCTCACTGTTTGGACCCCATAGGAAACACAGTAGAGTAGAAGAGTGCTCTTTTCTAAAAAGCAGAGAGTGTTTCTGGTAAGGCGAGCTAGCATTTATTTCCCAGTCCTAAGTGGCGTTGAATCACATGCAGTTTGTGTTCCTCCGAGCAAGAGTTGTTTTCTGGTAAGGAAAGTCACTATTGCGCTCTCATTGCCATACACAGTGCAAATAGCACTGGCGTCTCTTCCCAGCAAGTACAGTGTATTGGATTGAAGAGGAGCTACTGTTCTTGTCAGTTTACTAAGCAGAATTGAACTAGATATGGTCCTTGTGTGTAGGAAGCACAGTTTTTTGTTCTGAGCAAGCTCACTGTTTGGACACCATAGAAAACACAGTAGAGTAGAAGAGTGCTCTTTTCTCAAAAGCAGAGTATGTTTCTTGTAAGGCGAGCTAGCGTTTGTTTCCCAGGCCTAAATAGAGTGGAATTACATGCAGTTTCTGGTCCTACGAGCAAGAGTTGTTTTATGGTAAGAATAGTCACTATTGCGCTGCCATTGCCATACACAGGACAAATAGCACTGGCGTCTGTTCCCAGCAAGTACAGTGTATTAGACTGAAGAGGATCTACTGTTCTTGTCAGGTTCCTAAGCAGAATTGAACTAGATATGGCCGTTTGTGTAGGAAACACAGTTCTTTTGTTCTGAGCAAGCTCACTGTTCGGACCCCATATGAAACACAGTAGAGTAGAAGAGTGCTCATTTCTGAAAAGCAGAGTGTGTTTCTTGTAAGGCGAGCTAGGGTTTGTTTCCTAGTCCTAAATGGAGTTGAATCACATGCAGTTTCTAGTCCTATGAAC
>NW_026736707.1:0-61117 GCF_949786415.1 Peromyscus eremicus | reverse complement strand
GTGTGTGTAGGAAGCACAGTTCTTTGTTCTGAGCAAGCGCACTGTTCGGACCCCATAGGAAACACAGTAGAGTAGAAGAGTGCTCTTTTCTCAAAAGCAGAGTGTGTTTCTTGTAAGGTGAGCTAGCGTTTGTTACCCAGTCCTAAATGGAGTTGAATCACATGCAATTTCTGGTCCTAGGAGCAAGAGTTGTTTTATGGTAAGGAAAGTCACTATTGTGCTCCCATTGCCTTACATAGTGCAAATAGCACTCGCGTCTGTTCCCAGCATGTACAGTGTATTGGACTGAATAGGATCTATTGTTCTTGTCAGTTTCCTAAGCAGAATTGAACTAGATATGGCCGTGTATGTAGGAAGCACAGTTCTTTTGTTCTGAGCAAGCTCTCTGTTCTGGCCCTATAGGAAACAAAGTAGAGTAGAAGAGTGCTCTTTTCTCAAAAGCAGAGTGTGTTTCTTGTAAGGCGAGCTAGCGTTTGTTTCCCAGTCCTAAATGGAGTTGAATCACATGCAGTTTTTGGTCCTACCAGCAAGAGTTGTTTTCTGGTAAGGAAAGTCACTATTGCGCTCCCATTGCGATACACAGTGCAAATCGCACTCGTGTCTGTTTCCAGCAAGTACAGTGTATTGGACTGAAGAGGAGCTACTGTTCTTGTCAGTTTCCTAAGCAGAGTTGAACTAGATATGGCCCGTGTGTGTAGGAAGCACAGTTCTTTTGTTCTGAGCAAGCTCACTGTTCGGACACCATAGGAAACACTGTAGAGTAGAAGAGTGCTCTTTTCTCAAAAGCAGAGTGTGTTTCTTGAAAGGCAAGCTAGTGTTTGTTTCCCAGTCAGAAATGGAATTGAATCCCGTGCAGTTTCTGGTCCTACGAGCAAGAGTTTTTTTCTGGTAATAAGAGTCACTATTGTGCTCCCATTGCCATACACAGTGCATATAGCACTGGCGTCTGTTCCCTGCATGTACATAGTATTGGACTGAATAGGAGCTACTGTTCTTGTCAGTTTCCTAAGCAGAGTTAAACTAGATATGGCCTGTGTGTGTAGGAAGCACAGTTCTTTTGTTCTGAGCAAGCTCACTGTTCGGACACCATAGGAAACACTGTAGAGTAGAAGAGTGCTCTTTTCTCAAAAGCAGAGTGTGTTTCTTGAAAGGCAAGCTAGTGTTTGTTTCCCAGTCAGAAATGGAATTGAATCCCGTGCAGTTTCTGGTCCTACGAGCAAGAGTTTTTTTCTGGTACTAAGAGTCACTATTGCGCTCCCATTGCCATACACAGTGCATATAGCACTGGCGTCTGTTCCCTGCATGTACAGAGTATTGGACTGAATAGGAGCTACTGTTCTTGTCAGTTTCCTAAGCAGAGTTAAACTAGATATGGCCTGTGTGTGTAGGAAGCACAGTTCTTTTGTTCTGAGCAAGTTCACTGTTCTGGCCCTATAGGAAACTCAGAAGAGTAGAAGAGTGCTCTTTTCTCAAAAGCAGAGTCTGTTTCTTGTAAGGCGAGCTTGCGTTTCGTTCCCAGTCCTAAATGGAGTTGAGTCACATGCAGTTTATGGTCCTATGAGCAAGAGTTGTTTTCTGGTAAGGAATGTCACTCTTGCGCTCCCTTTGCCATACACAGTGAAAATAGCACTCGCGTCTGTTCCCAGCAAGTACAGTGTATTGGACTGAAGAGGAGCAACTGTTCTTGTCAGATTCCTAAGCATGGTTGAACTAGATATGGCACGTGTGTGTAGGAAGCACAGTTCTTTTTTTCTGAGCAAGCTCACTGTTCGGACCCCATAGGAAACACAGTAGAGTAGGAGAGTGCTCTTTCCTCAAAAGCAGAGTTTGTTTCTTGTAAGGCGAGCTAGCGTTTGTTTCCCAGTCCTAAATGGAGTTGAATCACATGCAGTTTCTGGTCCTACGAGCAAGATTTGTTTTCTGGTACTAAGAGTCACTATTGCGCTCCCATTGTCATACACAGGGCAAATAGCACTCGCGTCTGTTCCCAGCATGTACAGTGTATTGGACTGAAAAGGATCTATTGTTCTTGTCAGTTTCCTAAGCAGAATTGAACTAGATATGGCCGTGTATGTAGGAAGCACAGTTCTTTTGTTCTGAGCAAGCTCTCTGTTCAGGCACTATAGGAAACACAGTAGAGTAGAAGAGTGCTCTTTTTCAAAAGCAGAGTGTTTTTCTTGTAAGGCGAGCTAGCGTTTGTTTCCCAGTCCTAAATGGAGTTGAATCACATGCAGTTTTTGGTCCTACCAGCAAGAGTTGTTTTCTGGTAAGGAAAGTCACTATTGCGCTCCCTTTGCCATACACAGTGCAAATAGCACTCGCGTCTGTTTCCAGCAAGTACAGTGTATTAGTCTGAAGAGAAGCTACTGTTCTTGTCAGTTTCCTAAGCAGAGTTGAACTAGATACAGCCTGTGTGTGTAGGAAGCACAGTTCTTTTGTTCTGAGCAAGCTCACTGTTCGGACCCCATAGGAAACACAGTAGAGTAGGAGAGTGTTCTTTCCTCAAAAGCAGAGTTTGTTTCTTGTAAGGCGAGCTAGCGTTTGTTTCCCAGTCCTAAATGGAGTTGAATCACATGCAGTTTCTGGTCCTACGAGCAAGATTTGTTTTCTGGTACTAAGAGTCACTATTGCGCTCCCATTGTCATACACAGGGCAAATAGCACTCGCGTCTGTTCCCAGCATGTACAGTGTATTGGACTGAAAAGGATCTATTGTTCTTGTCAGTTTCCTAAGCAGAATTGAACTAGATATGGCCGTGTATGTAGGAAGCACAGTTCTTTTGTTCTGAGCAAGCTCTCTGTTCAGGCCCTATAGGAAACACAGTAGAGTAGAAGAGTGCTCTTTTTCAAAAGCAGAGTGTTTTTCTTGTAAGGCGAGCTAGCGTTTGTTTCCCAGTCCTAAATGGAGTTGAATCACATGCAGTTTTTGGTCCTACCAGCAAGAGTTTTTTTCTGGTAAGGAAAGTCACTATTGTGCTCCCTTTGCCATACACAGTGCAAATAGCACTCGCGTCTGTTTCCAGCAAGTACAGTGTATTAGTCTGAAGAGGAGCTACTGTTCTTGTCAGTTTCCTAAGCAGAGTTGAACTAGATACAGCCCATGTGTGTAGGAAGCACAGTTCTTTTGTTCTGAGCAAGCTCACTGTTCGGACCCCATAGGAAACACAGTAGAGTAGAAGAGTGCTCTTTTCTCAAAAGCAGAGTGTGTTTCTTGTAAGGCGAGCTAGCGTTTGTTTCCCAGTCCTAAATGGAGTTGAATCACATGCAGTTTTTGGTCCTACCAGCAAGAGTTGTTTTCTAGTAAGGAAAGTCACTATTGTGCTCCCTTTGCCATACACAGTGCAAATAGCACTCGCGTCTGTTTCCAGCAGTACAGTGTATTGGACTGAAGAGGGTATACTGTTCTTGTCAGTTTCCTAAGCAGAGTTGAACTAGATATGGCACGTGTGTGTAGGAAGCACAGTTCTTTTGTTCTGAGCAAGCTCACTGTTCGGACCCCATAGGAAACACAGTAGAGTAGGAGAGTGCTCTTTTCTCAAAAGCAGAGTGTGTTTCTTGTAAGGCGAGCTAGCGTTTGTTTCCCAGTCCTAAATGGAGTTGAATCACATGCACTTTCTGGTCCTACGAACAAGATTTGTTTTCTGGTAAGAAGAGACACTATTGCGCTCCCATTGTCATACACAGGGCAAATAGCACTGGCATTGGTTCCCAGCAAGTACAGTGTATTGGATTGAAGAGGAGCTACTGTTCTTGTCAGGTTCCTAAGCAGAATTGAACTAGATATGGTCATGTGTGTAGAAAGCACAGTTCTTTTGTTCTGAGCAAGCTCACTGTTTGGACCCCATAGGAAACACAGTAGAGTAGAAGAATGCTCTTTTCTCAAAAGCAGAGTGTGTTTATTGAAAGGCGAGCTAGTGTTTGTTTCCCAGTCAGAAATGGAATTGAATCCCGTGCAGTTTCTGGTCCTATGTTCCCAGCAAGTACAGTGTATTGGACTGAATAGGAGCTACTGTTCTTGTCAGTTTCCTAAGCAGAGTTAAACTAGATATGGCCTGTGTGTGTAGGAAGCACAGTTTATTTGTTCTGAGCAAGTTCACTGTTCTGGCCCTATAAGAAACTCAGAAGAGTAGAAGAGTGCTCTTTTCTCAAAAGCAGAGTCTGTTTCTTGTAAGGCAAGCTTGCGTTTCTTTCCCAGTACTAAATGGAGTTGAGTCACATGCAGTTTCTGGTCCTATGAGCAAGAGTTGTTTTCTGGTAAGGAATGTCACTATTGCGCTCCCTTTGCCATACACAGTGCAAATAGCACTCACGTCTGTTCCCAGCAAGTACAGTGTATTGGACTGAAGAGGAGCAACTGTTCTTGTCAGATTCCTAAGCAGGGTTGAATTAGATATGGCACGTGTGTGTAGGAAGCACAGTTCTTTTTTTCTGAGCAAGCTCACTGTTCGGACCCCATAGGAAACACAGTAGAGTAGGAGAGTGCTCTTTTCTCAAAAGCAGAGTTTGTTTCTTGTAAGGCGAGCTAGCGTTTGTTTCCCAGTCCTAAATGGAGTTGAATCACATGCAGTTTCTGGTCCTACGAGCAAGATTTGTTTTCTGGTACTAAGAGTCACTATTGCGCTCCCATTGTCATACACAGGGCAAATAGCACTCGCGTCTGTTCCCAGCATGTACAGTGTATTGGACTGAAAAGGATCTATTGTTCTTGTCAGTTTCCTAAGCAGAATTGAACTAGATATGGCCGTGTATGTAGGAAGCACAGTTCTTTTGTTCTGAGCAAGCTCTCTGTTCAGGCCCTATAGGAAACACAGTAGAGTTGAAGAGTGCTCTTTTTCAAAAGCAGAGTGTTTTTCTTGTAAGGCGAGCTAGCGTTTGTTTCCCAGTCCTAAATGGAGTTGAATCACATGCAGTTTTTGGTCCTACCAGCAAGAGTTGTTTTCTGGTAAGGAAAGTCACTATTGTGCTCCCTTTGCCATACACAGTGCAAATAGCAATCGCGTCTGTTTCCAGCAAGAACAGTGTATTGGACTGAAGAGGAGCTACTGTTCTTGTCAGTTTCCTAAGCAGAGTTGAACTAGATACAGCCCGTGTGTGTAGGAAGCACAGTTCTTTTTTCTGAGCAAGCGCACTGTTCGGACCCCATAGGAAACACAGTAGAGTTGAAGAGTGCTCTTTTCTCAAAAGCAGAGTGTTTTTCTTGTAAGGCGAGCTAGCGTTTGTTTCAAAGTCCTAAATGGAGTTGAATCACATGCAGTTTTTGGTCCTACCAGCAAGAGTTGTTTTCTGGTAAGGAAAGTCACTATTGCGCTCCCTTTGCCATACACAGTGCAAATAGCACTCGCGTCTGTTTCCAGCAAGTACAGTGTATTAGTCTGAAGAGAAGCTACTGTTCTTGTCAGTTTCCTAAGCAGAGTTGAACTAGATACAGCCCGTGTGTGTAGGAAGCACAGTTCTTTTGTTCTGAGCAAGCTCACTGTTCGGACCCCATAGGAAACACAGTAGAGTAGAAGAGTGCTCTTTTCTCAAAAGCAGAGTGTGTTTCTTGTAAGGCGAGCTAGCGTTTGTTTCCCAGTTCTAAATGGAGTTGAATCACATGCAGTTTTTGGTCCTACCAGCAAGAGTTTTTTTCTAGTAAGGAAAGTCACTATTGCGCTCCCTTTGCCATACACAGTGCAAATAGCACTCGCGTCTGTTTTCAGCAAGTACAGTGTATTGGACTGAAGAGGAGCTACTGTTCTTGTCAGTTTCCTAAGCAGAGTTGAAGTAGATATGGCACGTGTGTGTAGAAAGCACAGTTCTTTTTTTCTGAGCAAGCTCACTCTTCGGAACCCATAGGAAACACAGTAGAGTAGGAGAGTGCTCTTTTCTCAAAAGCAGAGTGTGTTTCTTGAAAGGCGAGCTAGCGTTTGTTTCCCAGTCCTATATGGAGTTGAATCACATGCAGTTTCTGGTCCTACGAGCAAGAGTTGTTTTCTGGTAAGAAGAGTCACAATTGTGCTCCCATTGTCATACACAGGGCAAATAGCGCTCGCGTCTGTTCCCAGCATGTACAGTGTATTGGACTGAAAAGGATCTATTTTCTTGTCAGTTTCCTAAGCAGAATTGAACTAGATATGGCCCTGTATGTAGGAAGCACAGTTCTATTATTCTGAGCAATCTCTCTGTTCTGGCCCTCTAGGAAACACAGTAGAGTAGAAGAGTGCTCTTTTCTCAAAAGCAGAGTGTGTATCTTGAAAGGCGAGCTAGCGTTTGTTTCCCAGTCCTAAATGGAGTTGAATCACATGCAGTTTCTAATCCTACGAGCAAGAGTTCTTTTATGGTAAGAATAGTCACTATTGCGCTGCCATTGCCATACACGGGACAAATAGCACTGGCGTCTGTTCCCAGCAAGTACGGTGTATTGGACTGAAGAGGATCTACTCTTCTTGTCAGGTTCCTAAGCAGAATTGAACTAGATATGGCCGTGTGTGTAGGAAGTTCAGTTCTTTTGTTCAGAGCAAGCTCACTGTTCGGACCCTATAGGAAACACAGTAGAGTAAAAGAGGGATCTGTTCTCAAAAGCAGAGTGTGCTTCTTGTACGGCAAGCTAGCGTTTGTTTCCCTGTCCTAAATGGAGTTGAATCACATGCAGTTTCTGGTCCTACGAGCAAGAGTTTATTTCTGGTAAGGAAAGTCACTATTGTGCTCCCATTGCCACACAGGGCAAATAGCACTGGCGTCTGTTCCCAGCATGTACAGTGTATTGGACTGAAGAGGTTCCACTGTTCTTGTCAGTGTCCTAAGAAGAATTGAACTAGATATGGCCCGTGTGTGTAGGAAGCTCAGTTCATTTGTTCTGAGCAAGCTCACTGTTCTGGCCCTATAGGAAACACAGTAGAGTAGAAGAGTGCTCTTTTCTCAAAAGCAGAGTGTGTTTCTTGTAAGGCTAGCTAGCGTTTGTTTCCCAGTCCTAAATGGAGTTGAGTCACATGCAGTTTTTGGTCCTACGAGCAAGAGTAGTTTTCTCGTAAGAAGAGTCACTATTGGGCTTCCATTGCCATACACAGTACAAAAAGCACTGGCGTCTGTTCCCAGCATGTACAGTGTATTGGACTGAAAAGGATCTATTGCTCTTGTCAGTTTCCTAAGCAGAATTGAACTAGATATGGCCGTGTATGTAGGAAGCACAGTTCTTTTGTTCTGAGCAAGCTCTCTGTTCAGGCCCTATAGGAAACACAGTAGAGTTGAAGAGTGCTCTTTTTCAAAAGCAGAGTGTTTTTCTTGTAAGGCGAGCTAGCGTTTGTTTCCCAGTCCAAAATGGAGTTGATTCACATGCAATTTCTGGTCCTAGGAGCAAGAGTTGTTTTATGGTAAGGAAAGTCACTATTGTGCTCCCATTGCCTTACATAGTGCAAATAGCACTCGCGTCTGTTCCCAGCATGTACAGTGTATTGGACTGAATAGGATCTATTGTTCTTGTCAGTTTCCTAAGCAGAATTGAACTAGATATGGCCGTGTATGTAGGAAGCACAGTTCTTTTGTTCTGAGCAAGCTCTCTGTTCTGGCCCTATAGGAAACAAAGTAGAGTAGAAGAGTGCTCTTTTCTCAAAAGCAGAGTGTGTTTCTTGTAAGGTGAGCTAGCGTTTGTTTCCCAGTCCTAAATGGAGTTGAATCACATGCAGTTTTTGGTCCTACCAGCAAGAGTTGTTTTCTGGTAAGGAAAGTCACTATTGCGCTCCCATTGCGATACACAGTGCAAATCGCACTCGTGTCTGTTTCCAGCAAGTACAGTGTATTGGACTGAAGAGGAGCTACTGTTCTTGTCAGTTTCCTAAGCAGAGTTGAACTAGATATGGCCCGTGTGTGTAGGAAGCACAGTTCTTTTGTTCTGAGCAAGCTCACTGTTCGGACACCATAGGAAACACTGTAGAGTAGAAGAGTGCTCTTTTCTCAAAAGCAGAGTGTGTTTCTTGAAAGGCAAGCTAGTGTTTGTTTCCCAGTCAGAAATGGAATTGAATCCCGTGCAGTTTCTGGTCCTACGAGCAAGAGTTTTTTTCTGGTAATAAGAGTCACTATTGTGCTCCCATTGCCATACACAGTGCATATAGCACTGGCGTCTGTTCCCTGCATGTACATAGTATTGGACTGAATAGGAGCTACTGTTCTTGTCAGTTTCCTAAGCAGAGTTAAACTAGATATGGCCTGTGTGTGTAGGAAGCACAGTTCTTTTGTTCTGAGCAAGTTCACTGTTCTGGCCCTATAGGAAACTCAGAAGAGTAGAAGAGTGCTCTTTTCTCAAAAGCAGAGTCTGTTTCTTGTAAGGCGAGATTGCGTTTCGTTCCCAGTCCTAAATGGAGTTGAGTCACATGCAGTTTCTGTTCCTATGAGCAAGAGTTGTTTTCTGGTAAGGAATGTCACTCTTGCGCTCCCTTTGCCATACACAGTGCAAATAGCACTCGCGTCTGTTCCCAGCAAGTACAGTGTATTGGACTGAAGAGGAGCAACTGTTCTTGTCAGATTCCTAAGCAGGGTTGAACTAGATATGGCACGTGTGTGTAGGAAGCACAGTTCTTTTTTTCTGAGCAAGCTCACTGTTCGGACCCCATAGGAAACACAGTATAGTAGAATAGTGCTCTTTCCTCAAAAGCAGAGTTTGTTTCTTGTAAGGCGAGCTAGCGTTTGTTTCCCAGTCCTAAATGGAGTTGAATCACATTCAGTTTCTGGTCCTACGAGCAAGATTTGTTTTCTGGTACTAAGAGTCACTATTGCGCTCCCATTGTCATACACAGGGCAAATAGCACTCGCGTCTGTTCCCAGCATGTACAGTGTATTGGACGGAAAAGGATCTATTGTTCTTGTCAGTTTCCTAAGCAGAATTGAACTAGATATGGCCGTGTATGTAGGAAGCACAGTTCCTTTGTTCTGAGCAAGCTCTCTGTTCAGGCCCTATAGGAAACACAGTAGAGTAGAAGAGTGGTCTTTTTCAAAAGCAGAGTGTTTTTCTTGTAAGGCGAGCTAGCGTTTGTTTCCCAGTCCTAAATGGAGTTGAATCACATGCAGTTTTTGGTCCTACCAGCAAGAGTTGTTTTCTGGTAAGGAAAGTCACTATTGCGCTCCCTTTGCCATACACAGTACAAATAGCACTCGCGTCTGTTTCCAGCAAGTACAGTGTATTAGTCTGAAGAGAAGCTACTGTTCTTGTCAGTTTCCTAAGCAGAGTTGAACTAGATACAGCCTGTGTGTGTAGGAAGCACAGTTCTTTTGTTCTGAGCAAGCTCACTGTTCGGACCCCATAGGAAACACAGTATAGTAGAATAGTGCTCTTTTCTCAAAAGCAGAGTGTGTTTCTTGTAAGGCGAGCTAGCGTTTGTTTCCCAGTCCTAAATGGATTTGAATCAAATGCAGTTTTTGGTCCTACCAGCAAGAGTTGTTTTCTAGTAAGGAAAGTCACTATTGTGCTCCCTTTGCCATACACAGTGCAAATAGCACTCGCGTCTGTTTCCAGCAAGTACAGTGTATTGGACTGAAGAGGAGCTACTGTTCTTGTCAGTTTCCTAAGCAGAGTTGAACTAGATATGGCACGTGTGTGTAGGAAGCACAGTTCTTTTGTTCTGAGCAAGCTCACTGTTCGGACCCCATAGGAAACACAGTAGAGTAGGAGAGTGCTCTTTTCTCAAAAGCAGAGTGTGTTTCTTGTAAGGCGAGCTAGCGTTTGTTTCCCAGTCCTAAATGGAGTTGAATCACATGCACTTTCTGGTCCTACGAACAAGATTTGTTTTCTGGTAAGAAGAGACACTATTGCGCTCCCATTGTCATACACAGGGCAAATAGCACTGGCATTGGTTCCCAGCAAGTACAGTGTATTGGACTGAAGAGGAGCTACTGTTCTTGTCAGGTTCCTAAGCAGAATTGAACTAGATATGGTCATGTGTGTAGAAAGCACAGTTCTTTTCTTCTGAGCAAGCTCACTGTTTGGACCCCATAGGAAACACAGTAGAGTAGAAGAGTGCTCTTTTCTCAAAAGCAGAGTGTGTTTATTGAAAGGCGAGCTAGTGTTTGTTTCCCAGTCAGAAATGGAATTGAATCCCGTGCAGTTTCTAGTCCTATGTTCCCAGCAAGTACAGTGTATTGGACTGAATAGGAGCTACTGTTCTTGTCAGTTTCCTAAGCAGAGTTAAACTAGATATGGCCTGTGTGTAGGAAGCACAGTTCTTTTGTTCTGAGCAAGTTCACTGTTCTGGCCCTATAAGAAACTCAGAAGAGTAGAAGAGTGCTCTTTTCTCAAAAGCAGAGTCTGTTTCTTGTAAGGCGAGCTTGCGTTTCTTTCCCAGTCCTAAATGGAGGTGAGTCACATGCAGTTTCTGGTCCTATGAGCAAGAGTTGTTTTCTGGTAAGGAATGTCACTATTGTGCTCCCTTTGCCATACACAGTGCAAATAGCACTCGCGTCTGTTCCCAGCAAGTACAGTGTATTGGACTGAAGAGGAGCAACTGTTCTTGTCAGATTCCTAAGCAGGGTTGAACTAGATATGGCACGTGTGTGTAGGAAGCACAGTTCTTTTTTTCTGAGCAAGCTCACTGTTCGGACCCCATAGGAAACACAGTAGAGTAGGAGAGTGCTCTTTTCTCAAAAGCAGAGTTTGTTTCTTGTAAGGCGAGCTAGCGTTTGTTTCCCAGTCCTAAATGGAGTTGAATCACATTCAGTTTCTGGTCCTACGAGCAAGATTTGTTTTCTGGTACTAAGAGTCACTATTGCGCTCCCATTGTCATACACAGGGCAAATAGCACTCGCGTCAGTTCCCAGCATGTACAGTGTATTGGACTGAAAAGGATCTATTGTTCTTGTCAGTTTCCTAAGCAGAATTGAACTAGATATGGCCGTGTATGTAGGAAGCACAGTTCTTTTGTTCTGAGCAAGCTCTCTGTTCAGGCCCTATAGGAAACACAGTAGAGTTGAAGAGTGCTCTTTTTCAAAAGCAGAGTGTTTTTCTTGTAAGGCGAGCTAGCGTTTGTTTCCCAGTCCTAAATGGAGTTGAATCACATGCAGTTTTTGGTCCTACCAGCAAGAGTTGTTTTCTGGTAAGGAAAGTCACTATTGCGCTCCCTTTGCCATACACAGTGCAAATAGCACTCGCGTCTGTTTCCAGCAAGTACAGTGTATTAGTCTGAAGAGAAGCTACTGTTCTTGTCAGTTTCCTAAGCAGAGTTGAACTAGATACAGCCCGTGTGTGTAGGAAGCACAGTTCTTTTGTTTTGAGCAAGCTCACTGTTCGGACCCCATAGGAAACACAGTAGAGTAGAAGAGTGCTCTTTTCTCAAAAGCAGAGTGTGTTTCTTGTAAGGCGAGCTAGCGTTTGTTTCCCAGTCCTAAATGGAGTTGAATCACATGCAGTTTTTGGTCCTACCAGCAAGATTTGTTTTCTAGTAAGGAAAGTCACTATTGTGCTCCCTTTGCCATACACAGTGCAAATAGCACTCGCGTCTGTTTTCAACAAGTACAGTGTATTGGACTGAAGAGGAGCTACTGTTCTTGTCAGTTTCCTAAGCAGAGTTGAAGTAGATATGGCACGTGTGTGTAGAAAGCACAGTTCTTTTTTTCTGAGCAAGCTCACTCTTCGGACCCCATAGGAAACACAGTAGAGTAGGAGAGTGCTCTTTTCTCAAAAGCAGAGTGTGTTTCTTGTAAGGCGAGCTAGCGTTTTTTTCCCAGTCCTATATGGAGTTGAATCACATGCAGTTTCTGGTCCTACCAGCAAGACTTGTTTTCTGGTAAGAAGAGTCACAATTGCGCTCCCATTGTCATACACAGGGCAAATAGCGCTCGCGTCTGTTCCCAGCATGTACAGTGTATTGGACTGAAAAGGATCTATTTTCTTGTCAGTTTCCTAAGCAGAATTGAACTAGATATGGCCCTGTATGTAGGAAGCACAGTTCTATTGTTCTGAGCAATCTCTCTGTTCTGGCCCTCTAGGAAACACAGTAGAGTAGAAGAGTGCTCTTTTCTCAAAAGCAGAGTGTGTATCTTGAAAGGCGAGCTAGCGTTTGTTTCCCAGTCCTAAATGGAGTTGAATCACATGCAGTTTCTAATCCTACGAGCAAGAGTTCTTTTATGGTAAGAATAGTCACTATTGCGCTGCCATTGCCATACACGGGACAAACAGCACTGGCGTCTGTTCCCAGCAAGTACGGTGTATTGGACTGAAGAGGATCTACTGTTCTTGTCAGGTTCCTAAGCAGAATTGAACTAGATATGGCCGTGTGTGTAGGAAGCACAGTTCTTTTGTTCAGAGCAAGCTCACTGTTCGGACCCTACAGGAAACACAGTAGAGTAGAAGAGTGCTCTGTTCTAAAAAGCAGAGTGTGTTTCTTGTACGTCAAGCTAGCGTTTGTTTCCCAGTCCTAAATGGAGTTGAATCACATGCAGTTTCTGGTCCTACGAGCAAGAGTTTATTTCTGGTAAGGAAAGTCACTATTGTGCTCCCATTGCCACACAGGGCAAATAGCACTGGCGTCTGTTCCCAGCATGTACAGTGTATTGGACTGAAGAGGTTCCACTGTTCTTGTCAGTTTCCTAAGAAGAATTGAACTAGATATGGCCCGTGTGTGTAGGAAGCTCAGTTCTTTTGTTCTGAGCAAGCTCACTGTTCTGGCCCTATAGGAAACACAGTAGAGTAGAAGAGCGCTCTTTTCTCAAAAGCAGAGTGTGTTTCTTGTAAGGCTAGCTAGCGTTTGTTTCCCAGTCCTAAATGGAGTTGAGTCACATGCAGTTTTTGGTCCTACGAGCAAGAGTAGTTTTCTCGTAAGAAGAGTCACTATTGGGCTCCCATTGCCATACACAGTACAAAAAGCACTGGCGTCTGTTCCCAGCATGTACAGTGTATTGGACTGAAAAGGATCTATTGTTCTTGTCAGTTTCCTAAGCAGAATTGAACTAGATATGGCCGTGTATGTAGGAAGCACAGTTCTTTTGTTCTGAGCAAGCTCTCTGTTCAGGCCCTATAGGAAACACAGTAGAGTAGAAGAGTGCTCTTGTCTCAAAAGCAGAGTGTGTTTCTTGAAAGGCGAGCTAGCGTTTGTTTCCCAGTCCTAAATGGAGTTGAATCACATGCAGTTTCTAATCCTACGAGCAAGAGTTCTTTTATGGTAAGAATAGTCACTATTGCGCTGCCATTGCCATACACGGGACAAATAGCACTGGCGTCTGTTCCCAGCAAGTACGGTGTATTGGACTGAAGAGGATCTACTGTTCTTGTCATGTTCCTAAGCAGAATTGAACTAGATATGGCCGTGTGTGTAGGAAGTTCAGTTCTTTTGTTCAGAGCAAGCTCACTGTTCGGACCCTATAGGAAACACAGTAGAGTAGAAGAGGGCTCTGTTCTCAAAAGCAGAGTGTGCTTCTTGTACGGCAAGCTAGCGTTTGTTTCCCAGTCCTAAATGGAGTTGAATGACATGCAGTTTCTGGTCCTACGAGCAAGAGTTTATTTCTGGTAAGGAAAGTCACTATTGTGCTCCCATTGCCACACAGGGCAAATAGCACTGGCGTCTGTTCCCAGCATGTACAGTGTATTGGACTGAAGAGGTTCCACTGTTCTTGTCAGTGTCCTAAGAAGAATTGAACTAGATATGGCCCGTGTGTGTAGGAAGCTCAGTTCATTTGTTCTGAGCAAGCTCACTGTTCTGGCCCTATAGGAAACACAGTAGAGTAGAAGAGTGCTCTTTTCTCAAAAGCAGAGTGTGTATCTTGAAAGGCGAGCTAGCGTTTGTTTCCCAGTCCTAAATGGAGTTGAATCACATGCAGTTTCTAATCCTACGAGCAAGAGTTCTTTTATGGTAAGAATAGTCACTATTGCGCTGCCATTGCCATTCACGGGACAAATAGCACTGGCGTCTGTTCCCAGCAAGTACGGTGTATTGGACTGAAGAGGATCTACTGTTCTTGTCAGGTTCCTAAGCAGAATTGAACTAGATATGGCCGTGTGTGTAGGAAGCACAGTTCTTTTGTTCAGAGCAAGCTCACTGTTCGGACCCTACAGGAAACACAGTAGAGTAGAAGAGTGCTCTGTTCTAAAAAGCAGAGTGTGTTTCTTGTACGTCAAGCTAGCGTTTGTTTCCCAGTCCTAAATGGAGTTGAATCACATGCAGTTTCTGGTCCTACGAGCAAGAGTTTATTTCTGGTAAGGAAAGTCACTATTGTGCTCCCATTCCCACACAGGGCAAATAGCACTGGCGTCTGTTCCCAGCATGTACAGTGTATTGGACTGAAGAGGTTCCACTGTTCTTGTCAGTTTCCTAAGAAGAATTGAACTAGATATGGCCCGTGTGTGTAGGAAGCTCAGTTCTTTTGTTCTGAGCAAGCTCACTGTTCTGGGCCTATAGGAAACACAGTAGAGTAGAAGAGCACTCTTTTCTCAAAAGCAGAGTGTGTTTCTTGTAAGGCTAGCTAGCGTTTGTTTCCCAGTCCTAAATGGAGTTGAGTCACATGCAGTTTTTGGTCCTACGAGCAAGAGTAGTTTTCTCGTAAGAAGAGTCACTATTGGGCTCCCATTGCCATACACAGTACAAAAAGCACTGGCGTCTGTTCCCAGCATGTACAGTGTATTGGACTGAAAAGGATCTATTGTTCTTGTCAGTTTCCTAAGCAGAATTGAACTAGATATGGCCGTGTATGTAGGAAGCACAGTTCTTTTGTTCTGAGCAAGCTATCTGTTCAGGCCCTATAGGAAACACAGTAGAGTAGAAGAGTGCTCTTGTCTCAAAAGCAGAGTGTGTTTCTTGAAAGGCGAGCTAGCGTTTGTTTCCCAGTCCTAAATGGAGTTGAATCACATGCAGTTTCTAATCCTACGAGCAAGAGTTCTTTTATGGTAAGAATAGTCACTATTGCGCTGCCATTGCCATACACGGGACAAATAGCACTGGCGTCTGTTCCCAGCAAGTACGGTGTATTCGACTGAAGAGGATCTACTGTTCTTGTCATGTTCCTAAGCAGAATTGAACTAGATATGGCCGTGTGTGTAGGAAGTTCAGTTCTTTTGTTCAGAGCAAGCTCACTGTTCGGACCCTATAGGAAACACAGTAGAGTAGAAGAGGGCTCTGTTCTCAAAAGCAGAGTGTGCTTCTTGTACGGCAAGCTAGCGTTTGTTTCCCAGTCCTAAATGGAGTTGAATGACATGCAGTTTCTGGTCCTACGAGCAAGAGTTTATTTCTGGTAAGGAAAGTCACTATTGTGCTCCCATTGCCACACAGGGCAAATAGCACTGGCGTCTGTTCCCAGCATGTACAGTGTATTGGACTGAAGAGGTTCCACTGTTCTTGTCAGTGTCCTAAGAAGAATTGAACTAGATATGGCCCGTGTGTGTAGGAAGCTCAGTTCATTTGTTCTGAGCAAGCTCACTGTTCTGGCCCTATAGGAAACACAGTAGAGTAGAAGAGTGCTCTTTTCTCAAAAGCAGAGTGTGTATCTTGAAAGGCGAGCTAGCGTTTGTTTCCCAGTCCTAAATGGAGTTGAATCACATGCAGTTTCTAATCCTACGAGCAAGAGTTCTTTTATGGTAAGAATAGTCACTATTGCGCTGCCATTGCCATTCACGGGACAAATAGCACTGGCGTCTGTTCCCAGCAAGTACGGT
This sequence comes from Peromyscus eremicus, assembly GCF_949786415.1. Lineage (NCBI taxonomy): Eukaryota > Metazoa > Chordata > Mammalia > Rodentia > Cricetidae > Peromyscus > Peromyscus eremicus. The sequence goes on along the minus strand of NW_026736707.1, from coordinate 45,514 downwards.
GTATTGGACTGAAGAGGATCTACTGTTCTTGTCAGGTTCCTAAGCAGAATTGAACTAGATATGGCCGTGTGTGTAGGAAGCACAGTTCTTTTGTTCAGAGCAAGCTCACTGTTCGGACCCTACAGGAAACACAGTAGAGTAGAAGAGTGCTCTGTTCTAAAAAGCAGAGTGTGTTTCTTGTACGTCAAGCTAGCGTTTGTTTCCCAGTCCTAAATGGAGTTGAATTACATGCAGTTTCTGGTTCTACGAGCAAGAGTTTATTTCTGGTAAGGAAAGTCACTATTGTGCTCCCATTGCCACACAGGGCAAATAGCACTGGCGTCTGTTCCCAGCATGTACAGTGTATTGGACTGAAGAGGTTCCACTGTTCTTGTCAGTTTCCTAAGAAGAATTGAACTAGATATGGGCCGTGTGTGTAGGAAGCTCAGTTCTTTTGTTCTGAGCAAGCTCACTGTTCTGGCCCTATAGGAAACACAGTAGAGTAGAAGAGCGCTCTTTTCTCAAAAGCAGAGTGTGTTTCTTGTAAGGCTAGCTAGCGTTTGTTTCCCAGTCCTAAATGGAGTTGAGTCACATGCAGTTTTTGGTCCTACGAGCAAGAGTAGTTTTCTCGTAAGAAGAGTCACTATTGGGCTCCCATTGCCATACACAGTACAAAAAGCACTGGCGTCTGTTCCCAGCATGTACAGTGTATTGGACTGAAAAGGATCTATTTTCTTGTCAGTTTCCTAAGCAGAATTGAACTAGATATGGCCGTGTATGTAGGAAGCACAGTTCTTTTGTTCTGAGCAAGCTCTCTGTTCAGGCCCTATAGGAAACACAGTAGAGTAGAAGAGTGCTCTTGTCTCAAAAGCAGAGTGTGTTTCTTGAAAGGCGAGCTAGCGTTTGTTTCCCAGTCCTAAATGGAGTTGAATCACATGCAGTTTCTAATCCTACGAGCAAGAGTTCTTTTATGGTAAGAATAGTCACTATTGCGCTGCCATTGCCATACACGGGACAAATAGCACTGGCGTCTGTTCCCAGCAAGTACGGTGTATTGGACTGAAGAGGATCTACTGTTCTTGTCATGTTCCTAAGCAGAATTGAACTAGATATGGCCGTGTGTGTAGGAAGTTCAGTTCTTTTGTTCAGAGCAAGCTCACTGTTCGGACCCTATAGGAAACACAGTAGAGTAGAAGAGGGCTCTGTTCTCAAAAGCAGAGTGTGCTTCTTGTACGGCAAGCTAGCGTTTGTTTCCCAGTCCTAAATGGAGTTGAATCACATGCAGTTTCTGGTCCTACGAGCAAGAGTTTATTTCTGGTAAGGAAAGTCACTATTGTGCTCCCATTGCCACACAGGGCAAATAGCACTGGCGTCTGTTCCCAGCATGTACAGTGTATTGGACTGAAGAGGTTCCACTGTTCTTGTCAGTGTCCTAAGAAGAATTGAACTAGATATGGCCCGTGTGTGTAGGAAGCTCAGTTCATTTGTTCTGAGCAAGCTCACTGTTCTGGCCCTATAGGAAACACAGTAGAGTAGAAGAGTGCTCTTTTCTCAAAAGCAGAGTGTGTTTCTTGTAAGGCTAGCTAGCGTTTCTTTCCCAGTACTAAATGGAGTTGAGTCACATGCAGTTTTTGGTCCTACGAGCAAGAGTAGTTTTCTCGTAAGAAGAGTCACTATTGGGCTTCCATTGCCATACACAGTACAAAAAGCACTGGCGACTGTTCCCAGCATGTACAGTGTATTGGAATGAATAGGAGCTACTGTTCTTGTCAGTTTCCTAAGCAGAGTTAAACTAGATATGGCCTGTGTGTGTAGGAAGCACAGTTCTTTTGTTCTGAGCAAGTTCACTGTTCTGGCCCTATAAGAAACTCAGAAGAGTAGAAGAGTGCTCTTTTCTCAAAAGCAGAGTCTGTTTCTTGTAAGGCGAGCTTGGGTTTCTTTCCCAGTCCTAAATGGAGTTGAGTCACATGCAGTTTCTGGTCCTATGAGCAAGAGTTGTTTTCTGGTAAGGAATGTCACTATTGCGCTCCCTTTGCCATACACAGTGCAAATAGCACTCGCGTCTGTTCCCAGCAAGTACAGTGTATTGGACTGAAGAGGAGCAACTGTTCTTGTCAGATTCCTAAGCAGGGTTGAACTAGATATGGCACGTGTGTGTAGGAAGCACAGTTCTTTTGTTCTGAGCAAGCTCACTGTTCGGACCCCATAGGAAACACAGTAGAGTAGGAGAGTGCTCTTTTCTCAAAAGCAGAGTTTGTTTCTTGTAAGGCGAGCTAGCGTTTGTTTCCCAGTCCTAAATGGAGTTGAATCACATTCAGTTTCTGGTCCTACGAGCAAGATTTGTTTTCTGGTACTAAGAGTCACTATTGCGCTCCCATTGTCATACACAGGGCAAATAGCACTCGCGTCAGTTCCCAGCATGTACAGTGTATTGGACTGAAAAGGATCTATTGTTCTTGTCAGTTTCCTAAGCAGAATTGAACTAGATATGGCCGTGTATGTAGGAAGCACAGTTCTTTTGTTCTGAGCAAGCTCTCTGTTCAGGCCCTATAGGAAACACAGTAGAGTTGAAGAGTGCTCTTTTTCAAAAGCAGAGTGTTTTTCTTGTAAGGCGAGCTAGCGTTTGTTTCCCAGTCCTAAATGGAGTTGAATCACATGCAGTTTCTAATCCTACGAGCAAGAGTTCTTTTATGGTAAGAATAGTCACTATTGTGCTGCCATTGCTATACACGGGACAAACAGCACTGGCGTCTGTTCCCAGCAAGTACGGTGTATTGGACTGAAGAGGATCTACTGTTCTTGTCAGGTTCCTAAGCAGAATTGAACTAGATATGGCCGTGTGTGTAGGAAGCACAGTTCTTTTGTTCAGAGCAAGCTCACTGTTCGGACCCTACAGGAAACACAGTAGAGTAGAAGAGTGCTCTGTTCTAAAAAGCAGAGTGTGTTTCTTGTACGTCAAGCTAGCGTTTGTTTCTCAGTCCTAAATGGAGTTGAATCACATGCAGTTTCTGGTCCTACGAGCAAGAGTTTATTTCTGGTAAGGAAAGTCACTATTGTGCTCCCATTGCCACACAGGGCAAATAGCACTGGCGTCTGTTCCCAGCATGTACAGTGTATTGGACTGAAGAGGTTCCACTGTTCTTGTCAGTTTCCTAAGAAGAATTGAACTAGATATGGCCCGTGTGTGTAGGAAGCTCAGTTCTTTTGTTCTGAGCAAGCTCACTGTTCTGGCCCTATAGGAAACACAGTAGAGTAGAAGAGCGCTCTTTTCTCAAAAGCAGAGTTTGTTTCTTGTAAGGCTAGCTAGCGTTTGTTTCCCAGTCCTAAATGGAGTTGAGTCACATGCAGTTTTTGGTCCTACGAGCAAGAGTAGTTTTCTCGTAAGAAGAGTCACTATTGGGCTCCCATTGCCATACACAGTACAAAAAGCACTGGCGTCTGTTCCCAGCATGTGCAGTGTATTGGACTGAAAAGGATCTATTGTTCTTGTCAGTTTCCTAAGCAGAATTGAACTAGATATGGCCGTGTATGTAGGAAGCACAGTTCTTTTGTTCTGAGCAAGCTCTCTGTTCAGGCCCTATAGGAAACACAGTAGAGTAGAAGAGTGCTCTTGTCTCAAAAGCAGAGGGTGTTTCTTGAAAGGCGAGCTAGCGTTTGTTTCCCAGTCCTAAATGGAGTTGAATCACATGCAGTTTCTAATCCTACGAGCAAGAGTTCTTTTATGGTAAGAATAGTCACTATTGCGCTGCCATTGCCATACACGGGACAAATAGCACTGGCGTCTGTTCCCAGCAAGTACGGTGTATTGGACTGAAGAGGATCTACTGTTCTTGTCATGTTCCTAAGCTGAATTGAACTAGATATGGCCGTGTGTGTAGGAAGTTCAGTTCTTTTGTTCAGAGCAAGCTCACTGTTCGGACCCTATAGGAAACACAGTAGAGTAGAAGAGTGCTCTGTTCTCAAAAGCAGAGTGTGCTTCTTGTACGGCAAGCTAGCGTTTGTTTCCCAGTCCTAAATGGAGTTGAATGACATGCAGTTTCTGGTCCTACGAGCAAGAGTTTATTTCTGGTAAGGAAAGTCACTATTGTGCTCCCATTGCCACACAGGGCAAATAGCACTGGCGTCTGTTCCCAGCATGTACAGTGTATTGGACTGAAGAGGTTCCACTGTTCTTGTCAGTGTCCTAAGAAGAATTGAACTAGATATGGCCCGTGTGTGTAGGAAGCTCAGTTCATTTGTTCTGAGCAAGCTCACTGTTCTGGCCCTATAGGAAACACAGTAGAGTAGAAGAGTGCTCTTTTCTCAAAAGCAGAGTGTGTATCTTGAAAGGCGAGCTAGCGTTTGTTTCCCAGTCCTAAATGGAGTTGAATCACATGCAGTTTCTAATCCTACGAGCAAGAGTTCTTTTATGGTAAGAATAGTCACTATTGCGCTGCCATTGCCATTCACGGGACAAATAGCACTGGCGTCTGTTCCCAGCAAGTACGGTGTATTGGACTGAAGAGGATCTACTGTTCTTGTCAGGTTCCTAAGCAGAATTGAACTAGATATGGCCGTGTGTGTAGGAAGCACAGTTCTTTTGTTCAGAGCAAGCTCACTGTTCGGACCCTACAGGAAACACAGTAGAGTAGAAGAGTGCTCTGTTCTAAAAAGCAGAGTGTGTTTCTTGTACGTCAAGCTAGCGTTTGTTTCCCAGTCCTAAATGGAGTTGAATCACATGCAGTTTCTGGTCCTACGAGCAAGAGTTTATTTCTGGTAAGGAAAGTCACTATTGTGCTCCCATTGCCACACAGGGCAAATAGCACTGGCGTCTGTTCCCAGCATGTACAGTGTATTGGACTGAAGAGGTTCCACTGTTCTTGTCAGTTTCCTAAGAAGAATTGAACTAGATATGGCCCGTGTGTGTAGGAAGCTCAGTTCTTTTGTTCTGAGCAAGCTCACTGTTCTGGCCCTATAGGAAACACAGTAGAGTAGAAGAGCGCTCTTTTCTCAAAAGCAGAGTGTGTTTCTTGTAAGGCTAGCTAGCGTTTGTTTCCCAGTCCTAAATGGAGTTGAGTCACATGCAGTTTTTGGTCCTACGAGCAAGAGTAGTTTTCTCGTAAGAAGAGTCACTATTGGGCTCCCATTGCCATACACAGTACAAAAAGCACTGGCGTCTGTTCCCAGCATGTACAGTGTATTGGACTGAAAAGGATCTATTGTTCTTGTCAGTTTCCTAAGCAGAATTGAACTAGATATGGCCGTGTATGTAGGAAGCACAGTTCTTTTGTTCTGAGCAAGCTCTCTGTTCAGGCCCTATAGGAAACACAGTAGAGAAGAAGAGTGCTCTTTTTCAAAAGCAGAGTGTTTTTCTTGTAAGGCGAGCTAGCGTTTGTTTCCCAGTCCAAAATGGAGTTGAATCACATGCAGTTTTTGGTCCTACCAGCAAGAGTTGTTTTCTGGTAAGGAAAGTCACTATTGTGCTCCCTTTGCCATACACAGTGCAAATAGCACTCGCGTCTGTTTCCAGCAAGTACAGTGTATTGGACTGAAGAGGAGCTACTGTTCTTGTCAGTTTCCTAAGCAGAGTTGAACTAGATACAGCCCGTGTGTGTAGGAAGCACAGTTCTTTGTTCTGAGCAAGCGCACTGTTTGGACACCATAGGAAACACAGTAGAGTAGAAGAGTGCTCTTTTCTCAAAAGCAGAGTGTGTTTCTTGTAAGTTGAGCTAGCGTTTGTTTCCCAGTCCTAAATGGAGTTGAATCCCGTGCAGTTTCTGGTCCTACGAGCAAGAGTTGTTTTCTGGTAAGAAGAGTCACTATTGCGCTCCCATTTTCATACACAGGGCAAATAGCACTGGTGTGTGTTCCCAGCATGTGCAGTGTATTTGACTGAAGAGGGTATACTGTTCTTGTCAGTTTCCTAAGCTGAACTGAACTAGATATGGCACGTGTGTGTAGGAAGCACAGTTCTTTTGTTCTGAGCAAGCTCACTGTGTGGACCCCATAGGAAACACAGTAGAGTAGGAGAGTGCTCTTTTCTCAAAAGCAGAGTGTGTTTCTTGTAAGGCGAGCTAGCGTTTGTTTCCCAGTCCTAAATGGAGTTGAATCACATGCACTTTCTGGTCCTACGAACAAGATTTGTTTTCTGGTAAGAAGAGACACTATTGCGCTCCCATTGTCATACACAGGGCAAATAGCACTGGCATTGGTTCCCAGCAAGTACAGTGTATTGGACTGAAGAGGAGCTACTGTTCTTGTCAGTTTTCTAAGCAGAGTTGAACTAGATATGGCCCGTGTGTGTAGGAAGCACAGTTCTTTTGTTCTGAGCAAGCTCACTGTTCGGACACCATAGGAAACACAGTAGTGTAGAAGAGTGCTCTTTTCTCAAAAGCAGAGTGTGTTTCTTGTAAGGCGAGCTAGCGTTTGTTTCCCAGTCCTAAATGGAGTTGAATCACATGCAGTTTTTGGTCCTACCAGCAAGAGTTGTTTTCTAGTAAGGAAAATCACTATTCGCTCCTTTTGCCATACACAGTGCAAATAGCACTCGCGTCTGTTCCCAGCAAGTACAGTGTATTGGACTGAAGAGGAGCTACTGTTCTTGTCATTTTCCTAAGAGGAGTTGAACTAGATATGTCCCGTGTGTGTAGGAAACACAGTTCTTTTGTTCTGAGAAACCACACTGTGCAGACACCATAGGAAACACAGTAGAGTAGATGAGTGCTCTTTTCTCAAAATTAGATTGTGTTTCTTGAAAGGCGAGCTAGTATTTGCTTCCCAGTCAAAAATGGACTTGAATCCCATCCAGTTTCTGGTTATACGAGCAAGAGTTGTTTTCTGCTAAGAAGAGTGACTATTGTGCTCCCAATGCCATACACAGTGCAAATAGCACTCGCGTCTGTTCCATGCAAGTACAGTGTATTGTACTGAAGAGCAGCTACTGTTCTTGTCAGTTTTCTAAGCAGAGTTGAACTAGATATGGCCCGTGTGTGTAGGAAGCACAGTTCTTTTGTTCTGAGATAGCTCACTGTTTGGACACCATAGGAAACACAGTAGAGTAGAAGAGTGTTCTTTTCTCAAAAGCAGAGTGTGTTTCTTGTAAGGCGAGCTAGCGTTTGTTTCCCAGTCCTAAATGGAGTGGAATCACATGCAGTTTCTGGTCCTAGGAGCCAGAGTTGTTTTCTGGTAAGAAGAGTCAATATTGCGCTCCCATTGTCATACACAGGGCAAATAGCACTGGCGTCTGTTCCCAGCATGTACAGTGTATTGGACTGAAGAGAATCTACTGTTCTTGTCAGGTTCCTAAGCAGAATTGAACTAGATATGGCCGTGTGTGTAGGAAGCACAGTTCTTTTGTTCTCAGCAAGCTCACTGTTCGGACCCCTTAGGAAACACAATGGAGTAGAAGAGTGCTCTTTTCTCAAAAGCAGAGTGTGTTTCTTTTAAGGCGAGCTAGCGTTTGTTTCCCAGTCCTAAATGGAGTTGAATCACATGCTGTTTCTGGTCCTACGAGCAAGAATTGTTTTCTGGTAAGGAAAGTCACTATTGCGCTCCCATTGACTTACATAGTACAAATAGCACTCGCGTCTGTTCCGAGCATGTACAGTGTATTGGACTGAAAAGGATCTATTGTTCTTGTCAGTTTCCTAAGCAGAATTGAACTAGATATGGCCGTGTATGTAGGAAGCACAGTTCTTTTGTTCTGAGCAAGCTCTCTGTTCTGGCCCTTGAGGTAACACAGTAGAGTAGAAGAGTGCTCTTTTTTCAAAAGCAGAGTGTGTTTCTTGTAAGGCGAGCTAGCATTTGTTTCCCAGTCCTAAATGGAGTTGAATCACATGCAGTTTTTGGTCCTACCAGCAAGAGTTGTTTTCTGGTAAGGAAAGTCACTATTGTGCTCCCTTTGCCATACACAGTGCAAATAGCACTCGTGTCTGTTTCCAGCAAGTACAGTGTATTGGACTGAAGAGGAGCTACTGTTCTTGTCAGTTTCCTAAGCAGAGTTGAACTAGATATGGCCCGTGTGTGTAGGAAGCACAGTTCTTTTGTTCTGAGCAAGCTCACTGTTCGGACACCATAGGAAACACTGTAGAGTAGAAGAGTGCTCTTTTCTCAAAAGCAGAGTGTGTTTCTAGAAAGGCAAGCTAGTGTTTGTTTCCCAGTCAGAAATGGAATTGAATCCCGTGCAGTTTCTGGTCCTACGAGCCAGAGTTGTTTTCTGGTAATAAGAGTCACTATTGCGCTCCCATTGCCATACACAGGGCAAATAGCACTCGCGTCTGTTCCCAGCATGTACAGTGTATTGGACTGAAAAGGATCTATTGTTCTTGTCAGTTTCCTAAGCAGAATTGAACTAGATATGGCGGTGTATGTAGGAAGCACAGTTCTTTTGTTCTGAGCAAGCTCTCTGTTCTGGCCCTATAGGAAACAAAGTAGAGTAGAAGAGTGCTCTTTTCTCAAAAGCAGAGTGTGTTTCTTGTAAGGCGAGCTAGCGTTTGTTTCCCAGTCCTAAATGGAGTTGAATCACATGCAGTTTTTGGTCCTACCAGCAAGAGTTGTTTTCTGGTAAGGAAAGTCACTATTGCGCTCCCATTGCGATACACAGTGCAAATAGCACTCGTGTCTGTTTCCAGCAAGTACAGTGTATTGGACTGAAGAGGAGCTACTGTTCTTGTCAGTTTCCTAAGCAGAGTTGAACTAGATATGGCCCGTGTGTGTAGGAAGCACAGTTCTTTTGTTCTGAGCAAGCTCACTGTTCGGACAGCATAGGAAACACTGTAGAGTAGAAGAGTGCTCTTTTCTCAAAAGCAGAGTGTGTTTCTTGAAAGGCAAGCTAGTGTTTGTTTCCCAGTCAGAAATGGAATTGAATCCCGTGCAGTTTCTGGTCCTACGAGCAAGAGTTGTTTTCTGGTAAGAAGAGTCACTATTGCGCTCCCATTTTCATACACAGGGCAAATAGCACTGGTGTGTGTTCCCAGCATGTGCAGTGTATTTGACTGAAGAGGGTATACTGTTCTTGTCAGTTTCCTAAGCTGAACTGAACTAGATATGGCACGTGTGTGTAGGAAGCACAGTTCTTTTTTTCTGAGCAAGCTCACTGTTCGGACCCCATAGGAAACACAGTAGAGTAGGAGAGTGCTCTTTTCTCAAAAGCAGAGTGTGTTTCTTGTAAGGCGAGCTAGCGTTTGTTTCCCAGTCCTAAATGGAGTTGAATCACATGCACTTTCTGGTCCTACGAACAAGATTTGTTTTCTGGTAAGAAGAGACACTATTGTGCTCCCATTGTCATACACAGGGCAAATAGCACTGGCATTGGTTCCCAGCAAGTACAGTGTATTGGACTGAAGAGGAGCTACTGTTCTTGTCAGTTTTCTAAGCAGAGTTGAACTAGATATGGCCCGTGTGTGTAGGAAGCACAGTTCTTTTGTTCTGAGCAAGCTCACTGTTCGGACACCATAGGAAACACAGTAGTGTAGAAGAGTGCTCTTTTCTCAAAAGCAGAGTGTGTTTCTTGTAAGGCGAGCTAGCGTTTGTTTCCCAGTCCTAAATGGAGTTGAATCACATGCAGTTTCTGGTCCTACGAGCCAGAGTTGTTTTCTGGTAATAAGAGTCACTATTGCGCTCCCATTGCCATACACAGGGCAAATAGCACTCGCGTCTGTTCCCAGCATGTACAGTGTATTGGACTGAAAAGGATCTATTGTTCTTGTCAGTTTCCTAAGCAGAATTGAACTAGATATGGCCGTGTATGTAGGAAGCACAGTTCTTTTGTTCTGAGCAAGCTCTCTGTTCCGGCCCTATAGGAAACAAAGTAGAGTAGAAGAGTGCTCTTTTCTCAAAAGCAGAGTGTGTTTCTTGTAAGGCGAGCTAGCGTTTGTTTCCCAGTCCTAAATGGAGTTGAATCACATGCAGTTTTTGGTCCTACCAGCAAGAGTTGTTTTCTGGTAAGGAAAGTCACTATTGCGCTCCCATTGCGATACACAGTGCAAATAGCACTCGTGTCTGTTTCCAGCAAGTACAGTGTATTGGACTGAAGAGGAGCTACTGTTCTTGTCAGTTTCCTAAGCAGAGTTGAACTAGATATGGCCCGTGTGTGTAGGAAGCACAGTTCTTTTGTTCTGAGCAAGCTCACTGTTCGGACAGCATAGGAAACACTGTAGAGTAGAAGAGTGCTCTTTTCTCAAAAGCAGAGTGTGTTTCTTGAAAGGCAAGCTAGTGTTTGTTTCCCAGTCAGAAATGGAATTGAATCCTGTGCAGTTTCTGGTTATACGAGCAAGAGTTGTTTTCTGCTAAGAAGAGTGACTATTGTGCTCCCAATGCCATACACAGTGCAAATAGCACTCGCGTCTGTTCCATGCAAGTACAGTGTATTGTACTGAAGAGCAGCTACTGTTCTTGTCAGTTTTCTAAGCAGAGTTGAACTAGATATGGCCCGTGTGTGTAGGAAGCACAGTTCTTTTGTTCTGAGATAGCTCACTGTTTGGACACCATAGGAAACACAGTAGAGTAGAAGAGTGCTCTTTTCTCAAAAGCAGAGTGTGTTTCTTGTAAGGCGAGCTAGCGTTTGTTTCCCAGTCCTAAATGGAGTGGAATCACATGCAGTTTCTGGTCCTAGGAGCCAGAGTTGTTTTCTGGTAAGAAGAGTCAATATTGCGCTCCCATTGTCATACACAGGGCAAATAGCACTGGCGTCTGTTCCCAGCATGTACAGTGTATTGGACTGAAGAGAATCTACTGTTCTTGTCAGGTTCCTAAGCAGAATTGAACTAGATATGGCCGTGTGTGTAGGAAGCACAGTTCTTTTGTTCTCAGCAAGCTCACTGTTCGGACCCCTTAGGAAACACAATGGAGTAGAAGAGTGCTCTTTTCTCAAAAGCAGAGTGTGTTTCTTGTAAGGCGAGCTAGCGTTTGTTTCCCAGTCCTAAATGGAGTTGAATCACATGCTGTTTCTGGTCCTACGAGCCAGAATTGTTTTCTGGTAAGGAAAGTCACTATTGCGCTCCCATTGCCTTACATAGTACAAATAGCACTCGCGTCTGTTCCGAGCATGTACAGTGTATTGGACTGAAAAGGATCTATTGTTCTTGTCAGTTTCCTAAGCAGAATTGAACTAGATATGGCCGTGTATGTAGGAAGCACAGTTCTTTTGTTCTGAGCAAGCTCTCTGTTCTGGCCCTTGAGGTAACACAGTAGAGTAGAAGAGTGCTCTTTTTTCAAAAGCAGAGTGTGTTTCTTGTAAGGCGAGCTAGCATTTGTTTCCCAGTCCTAAATGGAGTTGAATCACATGCAGTTTTTGGTCCTACCAGCAAGAGTTGTTTTCTGGTAAGGAAAGTCACTATTGTGCTCCCTTTGCCATACACAGTGCAAATAGCAGTCGTGTCTGTTTCCAGCAAGTACAGTGTATTGGACTGAAGAGGAGCTACTGTTCTTGTCAGTTTCCTAAGCAGAGTTGAACTAGATATGGCCCGTGTGTGTAGGAAGCACAGTTCTTTTGTTCTGAGCAAGCTCACTGTTCGGACACCATAGGAAACACTGTAGAGTAGAAGAGTGCTCTTTTCTCAAAAGCAGAGTGTGTTTCTAGAAAGGCAAGCTAGTGTTTGTTTCCCAGTCAGAAATGGAATTGAATCCCATGCAGTTTCTGGTCCTACGAGCCAGAGTTGTTTTCTGGTAATAAGAGTCACTATTGCGCTCCCATTGCCATACACAGGGCAAATAGCACTCGCGTCTGTTCCCAGCATGTACAGTGTATTGGACTGAAAAGGATCTATTGTTCTTGTCAGTTTCCTAAGCAGAATTGAACTAGATATGGCCGTGTATGTAGGAAGCACAGTTCTTTTGTTCTGAGCAAGCTCTCTGTTCCGGCCCTATAGGAAACACAGTAGAGTAGAAGAGTGCTCTTTTCTCAAAAGCAGAGTGTGTTTCTTGTAAGGCGAGCTAGCGTTTGTTTCCCAGTCCTAAATGGAGTTGAATCACATGCAGTTTTTGGTCCTACCAGCAAGAGTTGTTTTCTGGTAAGGAAAGTCACTATTGCGCTCCCATTGCGATACACAGTGCAAATAGCACTCGTGTCTGTTTCCAGCAAGTACAGTGTATTGGACTGAAGAGGAGCTACTGTTCTTGTCAGTTTCCTAAGCAGAGTTGAACTAGATATGGCCCGTGTGTGTAGGAAGCACAGTTCTTTTGTTCTGAGCAAGCTCACTGTTCGGACAGCATAGGAAACACTGTAGAGTAGAAGAGTGCTCTTTTCTCAAAAGCAGAGTGTGTTTCTTGAAAGGCAAGCTAGTGTTTGTTTCCCAGTCAGAAATGGAATTGAATCCCGTGCAGTTTCTGGTCCTACGAGCAAGAGTTGTTTTCTGGTAAGAAGAGTCACTATTGCGCTCCCATTTTCATACACAGGGCAAATAGCACTGGTGTCTGTTCCCAGCATGTGCAGTGTATTTGACTGAAGAGGGTATACTGTTCTTGTCAGTTTCCTAAGCTGAACTGAACTAGATATGGCACGTGTGTGTAGGAAGCACAGTTTTTTTTTTCTGAGCAAGCTCACTGTTCGGACCCCATAGGAAACACAGTAGAGTAGGAGAGTGCTCTTTTCTCAAAAGCAGAGTGTGTTTCTTGTAAGGCGAGCTAGCGTTTGTTTCCCAGTCCTAAATGGAGTTGAATCACATGCACTTTCTGGTCCTACGAACAAGATTTGTTTTCTGGTAAGAAGAGACACTATTGCGCTCCCATTGTCATACACAGGGCAAATAGCACTGGCATTGGTTCCCAGCAAGTACAGTGTATTGGACTGAAGAGGAGCTACTGTTCTTGTCAGTTTCCTAAGCAGAGTTGAACTAGATATGGCCCGTGTGTGTAGGAAGCACAGTTCTTTTGTTCTGAGCAAGCTCACTTTTCGGACACCATAGAAAACACTGTAGAGTAGAAGAGTGCTCTTTTCTCAAAAGCAGAGTGTGTTTCTAGAAAGGCAAGCTAGTGTTTGTTTCCCAGTCAGAAATGGAATTGAATCCCATGCAGTTTCTGGTCCTACGAGCCAGAGTTGTTTTCTGGTAATAAGAGTCACTATTGCGCTCCCATTGCCATACACAGGGCAAATAGCACTCGCGTCTGTTCCCAGCATGTACAGTGTATTGGACTGAAAAGGATCTATTGTTCTTGTCAGTTTCCTAAGCAGAATTGAACTAGATATGGCCGTGTATGTAGGAAGCACAGTTCTTTTGTTCTGAGCAAGCTCTCTGTTCCGGCCCTATAGGAAACAAAGTAGAGTAGAAGAGTGCTCTTTTCTCAAAAGCAGAGTGTGTTTCTTGTAAGGCGAGCTAGCGTTTGTTTCCCAGTCCTAAATGGAGTTGAATCACATGCAGTTTTTGGTCCTACCAGCAAGAGTTGTTTTCTGGTAAGGAAAGTCACTATTGCGCTCCCATTGCGATACACAGTGCAAATAGCACTCGTGTCTGTTTCCAGCAAGTACAGTGTATTGGACTGAAGAGGAGCTACTGTTCTTGTCAGTTTCCTAAGCAGAGTTGAACTAGATATGGCCCGTGTGTGTAGGAAGCACAGTTCTTTTGTTCTGAGCAAGCTCACTGTTCGGACAGCATAGGAAACACTGTAGAGTAGAAGAGTGCTCTTTTCTCAAAAGCAGAGTGTGTTTCTTGAAAGGCAAGCTAGTGTTTGTTTCCCAGTCAGAAATGGAATTGAATCCTGTGCAGTTTCTGGTCCTATGAGCAAGAGTTGTTTTCTGGTAAGAAGAGTCACTATTGTGCTCCCATTTTCATACACAGGGCAAATAGCACTGGTGTCTGTTCCCAGCATGTGCAGTGTATTTGACTGAAGAGGGTATACTGTTCTTGTCAGTTTCCTAAGCTGAACTGAACTAGATATGGCACGTGTGTAGGAAGCACAGTTCTTTTTTTCTGAGCAAGCTCACTGTTCGGACCCCATAGGAAACACAGTAGAGTAGGAGAGTGCTCTTTTCTCAAAAGCAGAGTGTGTTTCTTGTAAGGCGAGCTAGCGTTTGTTTCCCAGTCCTAAATGGAGTGGAATCACATGCAGTTTCTGGTCCTAGGAGCCAGAGTTGTTTTCTGGTAAGAAGAGTCAATATTGCGCTCCCATTGTCATACACAGGGCAAATAGCACTGGCGTCTGTTCCCAGCATGTACAGTGTATTGGACTGAAGAGAATCTACTGTTCTTGTCAGGTTCCTAAGCAGAATTGAACTAGATATGGCCGTGTGTGTAGGAAGCACAGTTCTTTTGTTCTCAGCAAGCTCACTGTTCGGACACCATAGGAAACACAGTAGTGTAGAAGAGTGCTCTTTTCTCAAAAGCAGAGTGTGTTTCTTGTAAGGCGAGCTAGCGTTTGTTTCCCAGTCCTAAATGGAGTTGAATCACATGCAGTTTTTGGTCCTACCAGCAAGAGTTGTTTTCTAGTAAGGAAAATCACTATTCGCTCCTTTTGCCATACACAGTGCAAATAGCACTCGCGTCTGTTCCCAGCAAGTACAGTGTATTGGACTGAAGAGGAGCTACTGTTCTTGTCATTTTCCTAAGAGGAGTTGAACTAGATATGTCCCGTGTGTGTAGGAAACACAGTTCTTTTGTTCTGAGAAACCACACTGTGCAGACACCATAGGAAACACAGTAGAGTAGATGAGTGCTCTTTTCTCAAAATTAGATTGTGTTTCTTGAAAGGCGAGCTAGTATTTGCTTCCCAGTCAAAAATGGACTTGAATCCCATCCAGTTTCTGGTTATACGAGCAAGAGTTGTTTTCTGCTAAGAAGAGTGACTATTGTGCTCCCAATGCCATACACAGTGCAAATAGCACTCGCGTCTGTTCCATGCAAGTACAGTGTATTGTACTGAAGAGCAGCTACTGTTCTTGTCAGTTTTCTAAGCAGAGTTGAACTAGATATGGCCCGTGTGTGTAGGAAGCACAGTTCTTTTGTTCTGAGATAGCTCACTGTTTGGACACCATAGGAAACACAGTAGAGTAGAAGAGTGCTCTTTTCTCAAAAGCAGAGTGTGTTTCTTGTAAGGCGAGCTAGCGTTTGTTTCCCAGTCCTAAATGGAGTGGAATCACATGCAGTTTCTGGTCCTAGGAGCCAGAGTTGTTTTCTGGTAAGAAGAGTCAATATTGCGCTCCCATTGTCATACACAGGGCAAATAGCAGTGGCGTCTGTTCCCAGCATGTACAGTGTATTGGACTGAAGAGAATCTACTGTTCTTGTCAGGTTCCTAAGCAGAATTGAACTAGATATGGCCGTGTGTGTAGGAAGCACAGTTCTTTTGTTCTCAGCAAGCTCACTGTTCGGACCCCTTAGGAAACACAATGGAGTAGAAGAGTGCTCTTTTCTCAAAAGCAGAGTGTGTTTCTTGTAAGGCGAGCTAGCGTTTGTTTCCCAGTCCTAAATGGAGTTGAATCACATGCTGTTTCTGGTCCTACGAGCCAGAATTGTTTTCTGGTAAGGAAAGTCACTATTGCGCTCCCATTGCCTTACATAGTACAAATAGCACTCGCGTCTGTTCCGAGCATGTACAGTGTATTGGACTGAAAAGGATCTATTGTTCTTGTCAGTTTCCTAAGCAGAATTGAACTAGATATGGCCGTGTATGTAGGAAGCACAGTTCTTTTGTTCTGAGCAAGCTCTCTGTTCTGGCCCTTGAGGTAACACAGTAGAGTAGAAGAGTGCTCTTTTTTCAAAAGCAGAGTGTGTTTCTTGTAAGGCGAGCTAGCATTTGTTTCCCAGTCCTAAATGGAGTTGAATCACAGGCAGTTTTTGGTCCTACCAGCAAGAGTTGTTTTCTGGTAAGGAAAGTCACTATTGTGCTCCCTTTGCCATACACAGTGCAAATAGCACTCGTGTCTGTTCCCAGCAAGTACAGTGTATTGGACTGAAGAGGAGCTACTGTTCTTGTCAGTTTTCTAAGCAGAGTTGAACTAGATATGGCCCGTGTGTGTAGGAAGCACAGTTCTTTTGTTCTGAGCAAGCTCACTGTTCGGACACCATAGGAAACACAGTAGTGTAGAAGAGTGCTCTTTTCTCAAAAGCAGAGTGTGTTTCTTGTAAGGCGAGCTAGCGTTTGTTTCCCAGTCCTAAATGGAGTTGAATCACATGCAGTTTTTGGTCCTACCAGCAAGAGTTGTTTTCTAGTAAGGAAAATCACTATTCGCTCCTTTTGCCATACACAGTGCAAATAGCACTCGCGTCTGTTCCCAGCAAGTACAGTGTATTGGACTGAAGAGGAGCTACTGTTCTTGTCATTTTCCTAAGAGGAGTTGAACTAGATATGTCCCGTGTGTGTAGGAAACACAGTTCTTTTGTTCTGAGAAACCACACTGTGCAGACACCATAGGAAACACAGTAGAGTAGATGAGTGCTCTTTTCTCAAAATTAGATTGTGTTTCTTGAAAGGCGAGCTAGTATTTGCTTCCCAGTCAAAAATGGACTTGAATCCCATCCAGTTTCTGGTTATACGAGCAAGAGTTGTTTTCTGCTAAGAAGAGTGACTATTGTGCTCCCAATGCCATACACAGTGCAAATAGCACTCGCGTCTGTTCCATGCAAGTACAGTGTATTGTACTGAAGAGCAGCTACTGTTCTTGTCAGTTTTCTAAGCAGAGTTGAACTAGATATGGCCCGTGTGTGTAGGAAGCACAGTTCTTTTGTTCTGAGATAGCTCACTGTTTGGACACCATAGGAAACACAGTAGAGTAGAAGAGTGCTCTTTTCTCAAAAGCAGAGTGTGTTTCTTGTAAGGCGAGCTAGCGTTTGTTTCCCAGTCCTAAATGGAGTGGAATCACATGCAGTTTCTGGTCCTAGGAGCCAGAGTTGTTTTCTGGTAAGAAGAGTCAATATTGCGCTCCCATTGTCATACACAGGGCAAATAGCACTGGCGTCTGTTCCCAGCATGTACAGTGTATTGGACTGAAGAGAATCTACTGTTCTTGTCAGGTTCCTAAGCAGAATTGAACTAGATATGGCCGTGTATGTAGGAAGCACAGTTCTTTTGTTCTCAGCAAGCTCACTGTTCGGACCCCTTAGGAAACACAATGGAGTAGAAGAGTGCTCTTTTCTCAAAAGCAGAGTGTGTTTCTTGTAAGGCGAGCTAGCGTTTGTTTCCCAGTCCTAAATGGAGTTGAATCACATGCTGTTTCTGGTCCTACGAGCCAGAATTGTTTTCTGGTAAGGAAAGTCACTATTGCGCTCCCATTGCCTTACATAGTACAAATAGCACTCGCGTCTGTTCCGAGCATGTACAGTGTATTGGACTGAAAAGGATCTATTGTTCTTGTCAGTTTCCTAAGCAGAATTGAACTAGATATGGCCGTGTATGTAGGAAGCACAGTTCTTTTGTTCTGAGCAAGCTCTCTGTTCTGGCCCTTGAGGTAACACAGTAGAGTAGAAGAGTGCTCTTTTTTCAAAAGCAGAGTGTGTTTCTTGTAAGGCGAGCTAGCATTTGTTTCCCAGTCCTAAATGGAGTTGAATCACATGCAGTTTTTGGTCCTACCAGCAAGAGTTGTTTTCTGGTAAGGAAAGTCACTATTGTGCTCCCTTTGCCATACACAGTGCAAATAGCACTCGTGTCTGTTTCCAGCAAGTACAGTGTATTGGACTGAAGAGGAGCTACTGTTCTTGTCAGTTTCCTAAGCAGAGTTGAACTAGATATGGCCCGTGTGTGTAGGAAGCACAGTTCTTTTGTTCTGAGCAAGCTCACTGTTCGGACACCATAGGAAACACTGTAGAGTAGAAGAGTGCTCTTTTCTCAAAAGCAGAGTGTGTTTCTAGAAAGGCAAGCTAGTGTTTGTTTCCCAGTCAGAAATGGAATTGAATCCCGTGCAGTTTCTGGTCCTACGAGCCAGAGTTGTTTTCTGGTAATAAGAGTCACTATTGCGCTCCCATTGCCATACACAGGGCAAATAGCACTCGCGTCTGTTCCCAGCATGTACAGTGTATTGGACTGAAAAGGATCTATTGTTCTTGTCAGTTTCCTAAGCAGAGTTGAACTAGATATGTCCCTGTATGTAGGAAGCACAGTTCTTTTGTTCTGAGCAAGCTCTCTGTTCTGGCCCTATAGGAAACACAGTAGAGTAGAAGAGTGCTCTTTTCTCAAAAGCAGAGTGTGTTTCTTGTAAGGCCAGCTAGTGTTTTTTTCCCAGTCCTATATGGAAGTGAATCACATGCAGTTTCTGGTCCTACGAGCAAGAGTTGTTTTCTGGTAAGAAGAGTCACTATTGCGCTCCCATTGTAATACACTGGGCAAATAGCACTCGCGTCTGTTCCCAGCATTTACAGTGTATTGGACTGAAAAGGATCTATTGTTCTTGTCAGTTTCCTAAGCAGAATTGAACTAGATATGGCCCTGTATGTAGGAAGCACAGTTCTTTTGTTCTGAGCAAGCTCTCTTTTCTGGCCCTTGAGGAAACACAGTAGAGTAGAAGAGTGCTCTTTTCTCAAAAGCAGAGTGTGTTTCTTGGAAGGCGATCTAGCGTTTTTTTCCCATTCCTAAATGGAGTTGAATCAAAGGAATTTTTTGTCCTACCAGCAAGAGTTGTTTTTTAGTAAGGAAAGTCACTATTGCGCTCCCTTTGCCATACACAGTGCAAATAGCACTCGCGTCTGTTTCCAGCAAGTACAGTGTATTGGACTGAAAAGGAGCTACTGTTCTTGTCAGTTTCCTAAGCAGAGTTGAACTAGATTTGGCCCTGTATGTAGGAAGCACAGTTCTTTTGTTCTGAGCAAGCTCTCTTTTCTGGCCCTTGAGGAAACACAGTAGAGTAGAAGAGTGCTCTTTTCTCAAAAGCAGAGTGTGTTTCTTGGAAGGCAATCTAGTGTTTTTTTCACATTCCTAAATGGAGTTGAATCAAATGCAGTTTTTGGTCCTACCGCAAGAGTTGTTTTTTAGTAAGGAAAGTCACTATTGCGCTCCCTTTGCCATACACAGTACAAATAGCACTCGCGTCTGTTTCCAGCAAGTACAGTGTATTGGACTGAAAAGGAGCTACTGTTCTTGTCAGTTTCCTAAGCAGAGTTGAACTAGATATGGCACGTGTGTGTAGGAAGCACAGTTCTTTTTTTCTGAGCAAGCTCACTGTTTGGACCCCATAGGAAACACAGTAGAGTAGGAGAGTGCTCTTTTCTCAAAAGCAGAGTGTGTTTCTTGTAAGGCGAGCTAGCGTTTGTTTCCCTGTCCTAAATGGCGTTGAATCACATGCAGTTTCTGGTCCTACAAGCAAGATTTGTTTTCTGGTAAGAAGAGTCACTATTGCGCTCCCATTGTCATACACAGGGCAAATAGCACTGGCCTTGGTTCCCAGCAAGTACAGTGTATTTGACTGAAGAGGATCTACTGTTCTTGTCAGGTTCCTAAGTAGAATTGAACTAGATATAGCCATGTGTGAAGAAAGCACAGTCCTTTTGTTCTGAGCAAGCTCCCTGTTCGGACCCCATAGGAAACACAGTAGAGTAGAAGAGTGCTTTTTTCTCAAAAGCAGAGTGTGTTTATTGAAAGGCAAGCTAGTGTTTGTTTCCCAGTCAGAAATGGAATTGAATCCAGTGCAGTTTCTGTTCCTAAGAGCAAGAGTTTTTTTCTTGTAAGAAGAGTCACTATTGTGCTCTCATTGCCATACTCAGTGCAAATAGCACTCGCGTCTGTTCCCTGCATGTACAGAGTATTGGACTGAAGAGGAGCTACTGTTCTTGTCAGTTTCCTAAGCAGAGTTGAACTAGATATGGCCCCTGTGTGTAGGAAGCACAGTTCTTTTGTTCTGAGCAAGTTCACTGTTCTGGCCATATAGGAAACACAGTAGAGTAGAAGAGTGCTTTTTTCTCAAAATTAGATTGTGTTCCTTGAAAGGCGAGCTAGTATTTGCTTCCCAGTCAAAAATGGACTTGAATCCCATGCAGTTTCTGGTTATACGAGCAAGAGTTGTTTTCTGGTAAGAAGAGTGACTATTGTGCTCCCATTGCCATACACAGTCCAAATAGCACTAGCGTCTGTTCCCAGCAAGTACAGTGTATTGTACTGAAGAGCAGCTACTGTTCTTGTCAGTTTTCTAAGCAGAGTTGAACTAGATATGGCTATTGTGTGTAGGAAGCACAGTTCTTTTGTTCTGAGCTAGCTCACTGTTCGGACCCCATAGGAAACACAGTAGAGTAGAAGAGTGTTCTTTTCTCAAAAGCAGAGTGTGTTTCTTGTAATGCGAGCTAGCATTTATTTCCCAGTTCTAAATGGAGTTGAATCACATGCAGTTTTTGTTCCTATGAGCAAGAGTTGTTTTCTGGTAAGGAATGTCATTATTGTGCTCTCATTGCCATACACAGTGCAAATAGCACTCACGTATGTTCCCAGCAAGTACAGTGTATTGGACTGAAGAGGAGCAACTGTTCTTGTCAGTTTTCTAAGCAGAGTTGAACTAGATATGGCCCGTGTGTGTAGGAAGCACAGTTCTTTTGTTCAGAGCAAGCTCACTGTTCGGACACCATAGGAAACACAGTAGTGTAGAAGAGTGCTCTTTTCTCAAAAGCAGAGTGTGGTTCTTGTAAGGCGAGCTAGCGTTTGTTTCCCAGTCCTAAATGGAGTTGAATCACATGCAGTTTTTGGTCCTACCAGCAAGAGTTGTTTTCTAGTAAGGAAAATCACTATTGAGCTCCTTTTGCCATACACAGTGCAAATAGCACTCGCGTCTGTTCCCAGCAAGTACAGTGTATTGGACTGAAGAGGAGCTACTGTTCTTGTCATTTTCCTAAGAGGAGTTGAACTAGATATGTCCCGTGTGTGTAGGAAACACAGTTCTTTTGTTCTGAGAAACCACACTGTGCAGACACCATAGGAAACACAGTAGAGTAGATGAGTGCTCTTTTCTCAAAATTAGATTGTGTTTCTTGAAAGGCGAGCTAGTATTTGCTTCCCAGTCAAAAATGGACTTGAATCCCATGCAGTTTCTGGTTATACGAGCAAGAGTTGTTTTCTGGTAAGAAGAGTGACTATTGTGCTCCCATTGGCATACACAGTCCAAATAGCACTAGCGTCTGTTCCCAGCAAGTACAGTGTATTGTACTGAAGAGCAGCTACTGTTCTTGTCAGTTTTCTAAGCAGAGTTGAACTAGATATGGCCCGTGTGTGTAGGAAGCACAGTTCTTTTGTTCTGAGCTAGCTCACTGTTCGGACCCCATAGGAAACACAGTAGAGTAGGAGAGTGCTCTTTTCTCAAAAGCAGAGTGTGCTTCTTGTAAGGCGAGCTAGCGTTTGTTTCCCAGTCCTAAATGGAGTTGAATCACATGCAATTTCTGGTCCTACAAGCAAGAGTTGTTTTCTGGTAAGAAGAGTCACTATTGTGCTCCCATTGTCATACACAGCGCAAATAGTACTGGCATCGGTTCCCAGCATGTACAATGTATTGAACTGAAGAGGATCTACTGTTCTTGTCAGGTTCCTAAGCAGAATTAAATTAGATATGGCCGTGTGTAGGAAGCACAGTTCTTTTGTTCTGAGCTAGCTCACTGTTCGGACCCTAAAGGAAACAAAGTACAGTAGAAGAATGCTCTTTTCTCAAATGCAGAGTGTGTTTCTTGGAAGGTGAGCTAGCGTTTGTTTCCCTGTCCTAAATGGAGTTGAGTCACATGCAGTTTGTGGTCCTATGAGCAAGAGTTGTTTTCTGGTAAGAAGAGTCTCTATTGCGCTCCCATTGCCATACACAGGGCAAATAGCACACGCGTCTGTTCCCAGCAAATACACTGTATTGGACTGAAGAGGAGCTACTGTTCCTGTCAGTTTCCTAAGCAGAGTTGAATTAGATATGGCCCATGTGTATAGGAAGCACAGTTCTTTTGTTCTGAGCAAGCTCACTGTTCGGACCCCATAGGAAACACAGTAGAGTAGAAGAGTGCTCTTTTCTCAAAAGCAGAGTGTGTTTCTTGTAAGGCGAGCTAGTGTTTGTTTCCCAGTAAGAAATGGAGTTGAATCCCATGCAGTTTCTGGTCCAACGAGCAAGAGTTGTTTTCTGGTAAGAAGAGTCACTATTGCGCTCCAATTGTCATACACAGGGCAAATAGCACTATTGTCTATTTCCAGCAAGTACAGTGTATTGGACTGAAGAGGATCTACTATTCTTGCCAGTTTCCTAAGCAGAGTTGAACTAGATATGGCCCGTGGGTGTAGGATGCACAGTTCTTTTGTTCTGAGCAAGTTCACTGTTCGGATCCCATAGAAAACACAGTAGAGTAGAAGAGTGCTCTTTTCTCAAAAGCAGAGTGTGTTTCTTGTAAGGCAGCTAGTATTTGTTTCCCAGTCAGAAATGGAGTTGAATCCCATGCAGTTTCTGTTCCTATGAGCAAGAGTTGTTTTCTGGTAAGGAAAGTCACTATTGCGCTCCCATTGCCAAACACAGTGCAAATAGCCCTCGCGTCTGTTCCCACCAAGTACAGTGTATTGGACAGAAGAGGATCTACTGTTCTTGTCAGTTTCCTAAGCAGAATTGAACTAGATAAGGCCATGTGTGTACAAGCACAGTTCTTTTGTTCTGAGCAAGCTCTCTGTTCTGGCCATATATGAAACACAGTAGAGTAGTAGAGTGCTCTTTTCTCAAAAGCAGAGTGTGTTTCTTGTAAGGCGAGCTAGCGTTTGTTTCCCAGTCCTAAATGGAGTTGAATCATACGCATTTTTTGGTCCTACGAGCAAGAGATGTTTTCTGTTAAGGAAAGTCACTATTGTGCTCCCATTGCCACACACAGTGCAAATAGCACTCGCGTCTGTTCTCAGCGAGTCCAGTGTATTGGACTGAAGAGGACCTACTTGTCATTTTCCTAAGCAGAGTTGAACTAGATATGGCCCGTTTGTGTAGGAAGCACAGTTCTTTTGTTCTGAGCAAGCTCACAGTTCGGACCCCATAGGAAAACCAGTAGAGTAGAAGAGTGCCCTTTTCTCAAAAGCAGAGTGTGTTTCTTGTAAGGCGAGCTAGCGTTTTTTTCCCAGACCTATATGGAGTTGAAACCCATGCAGTTTCTGGTCCTACGAGCAAGAGTTTTTTTCTGGTAAGAAGAGTCACTATTGTGCTGACATTGTCATACACAGGGCAAATAGCACTGGCGTCGGGTCCCATCAAGTACAGTGTATTGGACTGAAGGGGATCTACTGTTCTTCTCAGTTTCCTAAGCAGAATTGAACTAGATATGGCCCGTGTGTGTAGGAAGCACAGTTCTTTTGTTCTGAGCAAGCTGACTGTTCGGACCCCATAGGAAACACAGTAGAGTAGAAGAGTGCTCTTTTCTCAAAAGCAGAATGTGTTTCTTGTAAGGCGAGCTAGCGTTTGTTTCCCAGTCCTAAATGGAGTGGAATCACATGCAGTTTCTGGTCCTACGAGCAAGAGTTGTTTTCTGGTAAGAAGAGACACTAGTGTGCTCCCATTGCCATACACAGTACAAATAGCAATCGCGTCTGTTCGCAGCATGTACAGTGTATTTGACTGAAAAGGATCTACTGTTCTTGTCAGTTTCCTAAGCTGAATTGAACTAGTTATGGCCGTGTATGTAGGAAGCACAGTTCTTTTGTTCTGAGCAAGCTTTCTGTTCTGGCCCTATAGGAAACACAGAAGAGTAGAAGAGTGCTCTTTTCTCAAAAGCAGAGTGTGTTTCTTGTAAGGCGAGCTAGCGTTTGTTTCCCAGTCCTATATGGAGTTGAATCACATGCAGTTTCTGGTCCTACGAACAAGAGTTGTTTTCTGTTAAGAAGAGTCACTATTGTGCTCCCATTGCCACACACAGTGCAAATAGCACTTACCTCTGTTCCCAGGAAGTACAGTGTATTGGAATGAGGAGGAGCTACTGTTCTTGTCAGTTTCCCAAACAGAGTTGAATTAGATATGGCTCATGTGTGTAGGAAGCACACTTCTTTTGTTCTGAGCAAGATCACTGTTTTGGCCCTATAGGAAACACAGTAGAGTAGAAGAGTGCTCTTTTCTCAAAAGCAGAGTGTGTTTCTTGTAAGGTGAGCTAGCGTTTGTTTCGCAGTCCTAAATGGAGTTGAGTCACATGCAGTTTCTGGTCCTACGAGCAAGAGTTATTTTCTGGTAGGGAAAGTCACTATTGCGCTCCCATTGTCATTCACAGGGCAAATAACACTGGCGTCTGTTCCTAGCAAGTACAGTGTATTGGACTGAAGAGGAGCTACTGTTCTTGTCAGTTTTCTAAGCAGAGTTGAACTAGATATAACCCGTGTGTGTAGGAAGCACAGTTCTTTTGTTCTGAGCAAGCTCACTATTCTGGCCCTATAAGAATCACACTAGAATAGAAGAGTGCTCTATTCTCAAATCAGAGTGTGTTTCTTGTAATGCGAGCTAGCATTTGTTTCCCAGTCCTACATGTAGTTGAATCACATGCAGTTTTTGATCCTATGAGCAAGAGTTGTTTTCTGGTAAGGAAAGTCACTATTGTGCTCCCATTGCCATACACAGTGCAAATAGCACTGGCGTCTGTTCCCAGCATGTACAGTGCATTGGCCTGAAAAGGAGGTACTGTTCTTGTCAGTTTGCTAAGCAGAGTTGAACTAGACACGGCCCGTGTGTGTAGGAAGCACAGTTCTTTTGTTCTGAGCAAGCTCACTGTTCTGGCCCTATAGGAAACACAGTAGAGTAGAAGACTGCTCTTTTCTCAAAAGCAGAGTGTGTTTCTTGTAAGGCGAGCTAGCGTATGTTTCCCAGTCCTAAATGGAGTTGAATCACATGCAGTTTCTGGTCCTACGAGCAAGAGTTGTTTTCTGGTAAGAAGAGTCACTATTATGCTCCCATTGTCATACACAGGGCAAATAGCACTGGTGTCTGTTCCCAGCATATACAGTGTATTTTGACTGAAGAGGACATACTGTTCTTGTCAGTTTCCTAAGCAGAATTCAACTAGATATGGCCCGTGTGTGCAGGAAGCACAGTTCTTTTGTTCTGAGCAAGCTTTCTGTTCTGGCCCTACAGGAAACACAGTAGAGTAGAAGAGTGCTCTTTTCTCAAAAGCAGAGTGTGTTTCTTCTAAGGCGAGCTATCGTTTGTTTCCCAGTCCAAAATGGAGTTGAATCACATGAAGTTTTTGGTCCTACGAACAAGAGTTCTTTTCTGGTAAGGAAAGTCACTATTGCGCTCCCACTGCCATACACAGTGCAAATAGCACTCGCGTCTGTTCCCACCAAGTACAGGGTATTGGACTGAAGAGGAGCTACTATTCTTGTCAGTTTCCTAAGCAGAGTTGAACATGATATGGCCCGTGTGTGTAGGAAGCACAGTTCTTTTGTTCTGAGCAAGCTCACTGTTCGGATCCCATAGGAAACACATTAGAGTAGAAGAGTGCTCTTTTCTCAAAAGCAGAGTGTGTTTCTTGTAAGGCGAGCTAGTGTTTGTTTCCCAGTAAGAAATGGAGTTGAATCACATGCAGTTTCTGGTCCTACGAGCAAGAGTTGTTTTCTGGTAAGAAGAGTCACTATTGCGCTCCAATTGTCATACACAGTGCAAATAGCACTATTGTCTATTCCCAGCAAGTACAGTGTATAGGACTGAAGAGGATCTACTATTCTTGCCAGTTTCCTAAGCAGAGTTGAACTAGATATGGCCCGTGTGTGTAGGATGCACAGTTCTTTTGTTCTGAGCAAGTTCACTGTTCGGATCCCATAGAAAACACAGTAGAGTAGAAGAGTGCTCTTTTCTCAAAAGCAGAGTGTGTTTCTTGTAAGGCAGCTAGTATTTGTTTCCCAGTCAGAAATGGAGTTGAATCCCATGCAGTTTCTGTTCCTATGAGCAAGAGTTGTTTTCTGGTAAGGAAAGTCACTATTGCGCTCCCATTGCCAAACACAGTGCAAATAGCCCTCGCGTCTGTTCCCACCAAGTACAGTGTATTGGACAGAAGAGGATCTACTGTTCTTGTCAGTTTCCTAAGCAGAATTGAACTAGATAAGGCCATGTGTGTACAAGCACAGTTCTTTTGTTCTGAGCAAGCTCTCTGTTCTGGCCATATATGAAACACAGTAGAGTAGTAGAGTGCTCTTTTCTCAAAAGCAGAGTGTGTTTCTTGTAAGGCGAGCTAGCGTTTGTTTCCCAGTCCTAAATGGAGTTGAATCATACGCATTTTTTGGTCCTACGAGCAAGAGATGTTTTCTGTTAAGGAAAGTCACTATTGTGCTCCCATTGCCACACACAGTGCAAATAGCACTCGCGTCTGTTCCCAGCGAGTCCAGTGTATTGGACTGAAGAGGACCTACTTGTCATTTTCCTAAGCAGAGTTGAACTAGATATGGCCCGTGTGTGTAGGAAGCACAGTTCTTTTGTTCTGAGCAAGCTCACAGTTCGGACCCCATAGGAAAACCAGTAGAGTAGAAGAGTGCCCTTTTCTCAAAAGCAGAGTGTGTTTCTTGTAAGGCGAGCTAGCGTTTTTTTCCCAGACCTATATGGAGTTGAAACCCATGCAGTTTCTGGTCCTACGAGCAAGAGTTTTTTTCTGGTAAGAAGAGTCACTATTGTGCTGACATTGTCATACACAGGGCAAATAGCACTGGCGTCGGGTCCCATCAAGTACAGTGTATTGGACTGAAGAGGATCTACTGTTCTTCTCAGTTTCCTAAGCAGAATTGAACTAGATATGGCCCGTGTGTGTAGGAAGCACAGTTCTTTTGTTCTGAGCAAGCTGACTGTTCGGACCCCATAGGAAACACAGTATAGTAGAAGAGTGCTCTTTTCTCAAAAGCAGAATGTGTTTCTTGTAAGGCGAGCTAGCGTTTGTTTCCCAGTCCTAAATGGAGTGGAATCACATGCAGTTTCTGGTCCTACGAGCAAGAGTTGTTTTCTGGTAAGAAGAGACACTAGTGTGCTCCCATTGCCATACACAGTACAAATAGCAATCGCGTCTGTTCGCAGCATGTACAGTGTATTTGACTGAAAAGGATCTACTGTTCTTGTCAGTTTCCTAAGCTGAATTGAACTAGTTATGGCCGTGTATGTAGGAAGCACAGTTCTTTTGTTCTGAGCAAGCTTTCTGTTCTGGCCCTATAGGAAACACAGAAGAGTAGAAGAGTGCTCTTTTCTCAAAAGCAGAGTGTGTTTCTTGTAAGGCGAGCTAGCGTTTGTTTCCCAGTCCTATATGGAGTTGAATCACATGCAGTTTCTGGTCCTACGAACAAGAGTTGTTTTCTGGTAAGAAGAGTCACTATTGTGCTCCCATTGCCACACACAGTGCAAATAGCACTCACGTCTGTTCCCAGGAAGTACAGTGTATTGGAATGAGGAGGAGCTACTGTTCTTGTCAGTTTCCCAAACAGAGTTGAATTAGATATGGCTCATGTGTGTAGGAAGCACACTTCTTTTGTTCTGAGCAAGATCACTGTTTTGGCCCTATAGGAAACACAGTAGAGTAGATGAGTGCTCTTTTCTCAAAAGCAGAGTGTGTTTCTTGTAAGGCGAGCTAGCGTTTGTTTCGCAGTCCTAAATGGAGTTGAGTCACATGCAGTTTCTGGTCCTACGAGCAAGAGTTATTTTCTGGTAGGGAAAGTCACTATTGCGCTCCCATTGTCATCCACAGGGCAAATAACACTGGCGTCTGTTCCTAGCAATTACAGTGTATTGGACTGAAGAGGAGCTAAAGTTCTTGTCAGTTTTCTAAGCAGAGTTGAACTAGATATAACCCGTGTGTGTAGGAAGCACAGTTCTTTAGTTCTGAGCAAGCTCACTATTCTGGCCCTATAAGAATCACACTAGAGTAGAAGAGTGCTCTATTCTCAAATCAGAGTGTGTTTCTTGTAAGGCGAGCTAGCGTATGTTTCCCAGTCCTAAATGGAGTTGAATCACATGCAGTTTCTGGTCCTACGAGCAAGAGTTGTTTTCTGGTAAGAAGAGTCACTATTATGCTCCCATTGTCATAC
The DNA here is from genome assembly GCF_949786415.1 of Peromyscus eremicus. NCBI lineage: Eukaryota > Metazoa > Chordata > Mammalia > Rodentia > Cricetidae > Peromyscus > Peromyscus eremicus. The sequence goes on along the minus strand of NW_026736707.1, from coordinate 17,680 downwards.
ACAGGGCAAATAGCACTCGCGTCTGTTCCCAGCATGTACAGTGTATTGGACTGTAAAGGATCTACTGTTCTTGTCAGTTTCCTAAGAATAATTGAACTAGATATGTCCCATGTGTGTAGGAAGCACAGTTCTTTTGTTCTGAGCAAGCTCACTGTTTTGGCCCTATAGGAAACACAGTAGAGTAGAAGAGTGCTCTTTTCTCAAAAGCAGAGTGTGTTTCTTGTAAGGCGAGCTAGCGTTTGTTTCGCAGTCCTAAATGGAGTTGAATCACATGTAGTTTTTGATCCTACAAGCAAAAGTTTTTTCTGGTAAGGAAAGTCACTATTGCGCTCCCATTGCCACACACAGTGCAAAGAGGACTCACGTCTGTTCCCATCAAGTACAGTGTATTGGACTGAAGAGGAGGTACTGTTCTTGTCAGTTTCCTAAGCAGAGTTGAAGTAGATATGTCCCGTGTGTGTAGGAAGCACAGTTCTCTTGTTCTGAGCCTGCTCACTGTTCGGACCCCATAGGAAACACAGTAGGGTAGAAGAGTGCTGTTTTCTCAAAAGCAGAGTGTGTTTCTTGTAATCGAGCTAGCGTTTGTTTCCCAGACCTGAATGGAGTTGAGTCACATGCAGTTTCTGGTCCTACATGCAAGAGTTGTTTTCTGGTAAGAAGAGTCACTATTGCGCTCCCATTTTCATACACAGGGCAAATAGCACTGGCGTCTGTTCCCATCAAGTACAGTGTATGGGACCTAAGAGGAGCTACTGTTCTTGTTAGTTTCCTAAACAAAATTGAACTAGATATGGCCGTGTGTGTAGGAAGCACAGTTATTTTGTTCTGAGTAAGCTCACTGTTCTGGCTCTATAGGAAACACAGTAGAGTAGAAGAGTGCTCTTTTCACAAAAGCAGAGTGTGTTTCTTGTAAGGCGAGCTAGCGTTTGTTTCCCAGTCCTCAATTGAGTTGAATCACATGCAGTTTGCGGTCCTACGAGCAAGAGTTCTTTTCTGGTAAGAAGAGTCACTATTGTGCTCCCATTGCCATACACAGTGCAAATAGCACTCGCGTCTGTTCCCAGCAAGTACAGTGTATTGGACTGAAGAGGAGCTACTGTTCTTGTCAGTTTCCTAAGCAGAGTTGAACTAGGTATGACCCGTGTGTGTAGGAAGCAAAGTTCTTTTGTTCTGAGCAAGCTCACTATTCTGACCCTATAAGAATCACAGTAGAGTAGAAGAGTGCTCTTTTCTCAAATCAGAGTGTGTTTCTTGTAATGCGAGCTATCATTTGTTTCCCAGTCCTACATGTAGTTGAATCACATGCAGTTTTTGATCCTACGAGCAAGAGTTGTTTTCTGGTAAGGAAAGTCACTATTGTGCTCCCATTGCCATACACAGTGCAAATACACTGGCGTCTGTTCCCAGCATGTACAGTGTATTGGCTTGAAAAGGAGCTACTGTTCTTGTCAGTTTGCTAAGCAGAGTTGAACTAGACATGGCCCGTGTGTGTAGGAAGCACAGTTCTTTTGTTCTGAGCAAGCTCACTCTTCTGGCCCTATAGGAAACACAGTAGAGTAGAAGAGTGCTCTTTTCTCAAAAGCAGAGTGTGTTTCTAGTAAGGCGAGCTAGCGTTTGTTTCCCAGTCCTAAATGGAGTTGAATCACATGCAGTTTCTGGTCCTACGAGCAAGAGTTGTTTTCTGGTAAGAAGAGTCACTATTGTGCTCACATTGTCATACACAGGGCAAATAGCACTCGCGTCTGTTCCCAGCATGTACAGTGTATTGGACTGAAGAGGATCTACTGTTCTTGCCAGTATCCTAAGAAGAATTGAACTAGATATGGCCTTGTGTGTAGGAAGCACAGTTCTTTTGTTCTGAGCAAGCTCACTGTTTTGGCCATATAGGAAACACAGTAGAGTAGAAGAGTGCTCTTTTCTCAAAAGCAGAGTGTGTTTCTTGTAAGGCGATCTAGCGTTTGTTTCGCAGTCCTAAATGGAGTTGAATCACATGTAGTTTTTGATCCTACGAGCAAGAGTTTTTTCTGGTAAGGAAAGTCACTATTGCGCTCCCATTGCCACACACAGTACAAAGAGGACTCGCGTCTGTTCCCATCAAGTACAGTGTATTGGACTGAGGAGGAGCTACTGTTCTTGTCAGTTTCCTAAGCAGAGTTGAAGTAGATATGTCCCGTGTGTGTAGGAAGCACAGTTCTTTTGTTCTGAGCAAGCTCACTGTTCGGACCCCATAGGAAACACAGTAGAGTAGAAGAGTGCTCTTTTCTCAAAAGGAGAGTATGTTTCTTGTAAGGTGAGCTAGCGATTGTTTCCCAGTCCTAAATGGAGTTGAATCACATGCAGTTTGCGGTCCTACGAGCAAGAGTTCTTTTCTGGTAATAAGAGTCACTATTGTGCTCCCATTGCCATACACAGTGCAAATAGCACTCGCGTCTGTTCCCAGCAAGTACAGTGTATTGGACTGAAGAGGAGCTACTGTTCTTGTCAGTTTCCTAAGCAGATTTGAACTATATTGCCCGTTTGTGTAGGAAGCAAAGTTTTTTTGTTCTGAGCAAGCTCACTGTTCGGACCCCATAGGAAACACAGTAGAGTACAAGAGTGCTCTTTTCTCAAAAGGAGAGTATGTTTCTTGTAAGGTGAGCTAGTGTTTGTTTCCCAGTCCTAAATGGTGTTGAATCACATGCCGTTTCTGGTCCTACGAGCAAGAGTTGTTTTCTGGTATGAAGAGTCACTATTGCGCTAGCGTTGTCATACACAGGGCAAATAGCACTGGCGTCTGTTCCAAGAATGTACAGTGTATTGGACTGAAGAGGATCTACTATTCTTGTCAGTTTCCTAAGCAGAATTGAACTAGATATGGCCGTGTGTGTAGGAAGCACAGTTCTTTTGTTCTGAGCAATCTCACTGTTTTGGCCCTATGGGAAACACAGTAGAGTAGAAGAGTGCTCTTTTCTCAAAAGCAGAGTGTGTTTCTTGTAAGGCGAGCTAGCGTTTGTTTCCCAGTACTAAATGGAGTTGAATCACATGCAGTTTTTGGTCCTACGAACAAGAGTTCTTTTCTGGTAAGGAAAGTCACTATTGCGCTCCCACTGCCATACACAGTGCAAATAGCTCTCGCATCTGTTCCCACCAAGTACAGGGTATTGGACTGAAGAGGAGCTACTGTTCTTGTCAGTTTCCTAAGCAGAGTTGAACTAGATATGGCCCGTGTGTGTAGGAAGCACAGTTCTTTTGTTCTGAGCAAGCTCACTGTTTGGATCCCGTAGGAAACACAGTAGAGTAGAAGAGTGGTCTTTTCTCAAAAGCAGAGTGTGTTTCTTGTAAGGCGACCTAGTGTTTGTTTCCCAGTAAGAAATGGAGTTGAATCCCATGCAGTTTCTGGTCCAACGAGCAAGAGTTGTTATCTGGTAAGAAGAGTCACTATTGCGCTCCCATTTTCATACACAGTGCAAATAGCACTCGCGTCTGTTCACAGCAAGTACAGTGTATTGGACTGAAGAGGAGCTACTGTTCTTGTCAGTTTCCTAAGCAGAGTTGAAGTAGATATGTCCCATGTGTGTAGGAAGCACAGTTCTTTTGTTCTGAGCAAGCTCACTGTTCGGACCCCATAGGAAACACTGTAGAGTAGAAGAGTGCTCTTTTCTCAAAAGCAGAGTGTGTTTCTTGTAATCGAGCTAGCGATTGTTTCCCAGTCCTAAATGGAGTTGTGTCACATGCAGTTTCTGGTCCTATGAGCAAGAGTTGTTTCCTGGTAAGAAGAGTCACTATTGTGCTCCCATTGTCATACACAGGGCAAATAGCACTGGCGTCTGTTCCCAGCATGTACAGTGTATTGGACAGAAGAGGATCTACTGTTCTTGTCAGTTTCCTAAGCAGAGTTGAACTAGATATAGTCGGTGTGTGTAGGAAGCACAGTTCTTTTGTTCTGAGCAAGCTCACTATTCTGGCCCTACAAAAAAACACATTAGACTAGAAGAGTGCTCTTTTCTCAAAAGCAGAGTTTGTTTATTGTAAGGCGAGCTAGCATTTGTTTTCCAGTTATAAATGGAGTTGAATCACGTGCAGTTTCTGGTCCTATGAGCAAGAGTTGTTTTCTGGTAAGAAGAGTCACTATTGCGCTCCCATTATCATACACAGGGCAAATAGCACTGGCATCTGTTCCCAGCATATACAGTGTATTGGACAGAAGAGGAGCTACTGTTCTTTTCAGTTTCCTAAGCAGAGTTGAAATAGATATAGCCCGTGTGTGTAGGAAGCACAGTTCTTTTGTTCTGAGCAAGCTCACTATTCTGGCCCTATAGGAAACACAGTAGAGTAGAAGAGTGCTCTTTTCTCAAAAGCAGAGTGTTTTTCTTGTAAAGCGAGCTAGCGTTTGTTTCCCAGTCCTAAATGGAGTTGAATCACATGCAGTTTCTGGTCCTACGAGCAAGAGTTGTTTTCTGGTAAGAAGAGTCACTATTTGCTCCCATTGTCATACACAGGGCAAATAGCACTGGCGTCTGTTCCCAGCAAGTACAGTGTATGGGACGGAAGAGGATCTACTGTTCTTGTCAGTTTCTTAAGCAGAATTGAACTAGACATGGCCGTGTTTGTAGGAAGCACAGTTCTTTGGTTCTGAGCAAGCTCACTGTTTCGGCCCTGTAGGAAACACTGGAGAGTAGAAGAGTGCTCTTTTCTCAAAAGCAGAGTGTGTTTCTTGTAAGGCGAGCTAGCGTTTTTTTCCCAGTCCTAAATGGAGTTGAATCACATGCAGTTTTTGGTCCTACGAGCTAGAGTTGTTTTCTGGTAAGGAAAGTCACTATTGAGATCCCATTGCCATACATAGTGCAAATAGCACTCGCGTCTGTTCCCAGCAAGTACACTGTATTGGACTGAAGATGAGCTACTGTTCTTCTCAGTTTCCTAAGCAGAGTTGAACTAGATATGTCCCGTGTGTGTAGGAAGCACAGTTATTTTGTTCTGAGCAAGCTCACTATTCTGGCCCTATAGGAAACACAGTAGAGTAGAAGAGTGCTCTTTTCTCAAAAGCAGAGTGTGTTTCTTGTAAGGCAAGCTAGCGTTTGGTTCCCAGTCCTAAGTGGAGTTGAATCACATGAGGTTTCTGGTCCTATGAGCTAGAGTGTTTTTCTGGTAAGGAAAGACACTATTGCCCTCCCATTGACATACACAGTGCAAATAGCACTCGCGTCTGTTCCCATCAAGTACAGTGTATGGGACTGAAGAGGATCTAGTGTTCTTGTTAGTTTCCAAAGCATAATTGAACTAGATATGGCCGTGTGTGTAGGAAGCACAGTTCTTTTGTTCTGAGTAAGCTCACTGTTCTGGCCCTATAGGAAACACAGTACAGTAGAAGAGTGCTCTTTTCTCAAAAGCAGAGTGTGTTTCTTGTAAGGCGAGCTAGCGTTTGTTTCCCAGTCCTAAATGGAGTTGAATCACATGCAGTTTGCGGTCCTACGAGCAAGAGTTCTTTTCTGGTAAGAAGAGACACTATTGTGCTCCCATTGCCATACACAGTGCAAATGCACTCGCGTCTGTTCCCAGCAAGTACAGTGTATTGGACTGAAGAGGAGCTACTGTTCTTGTCAGTTTCCTAAGCAGAGTTGAACTAGGTATGGCCCGTTTGTGTAGGAAGCAAAGGTTTTTGTTCTGAGCAAGCTCACTGTTCGGACCCCATAGGAAACACAGTAGAGTACAAGAGTGCTCTTTTCTCAAAAGGAGAGTATGTTTCTTGTAAGGTGAGCTAGTGTTTGTTTCACAGTCCTAAATGGAGTTGAATCACATGCAGTTTCTGGTCCTACGAGCAAGAGTTGTTTTCTGGTAAGAAGAGTCACTATTGCGCTCGCGTTGTCATACACAGGGCAAATAGCACTGGCGTCTGTTCCTAGCAAGTACAGTGTATTGGACTGAAGAGGAGCTACTGTTCTTGTCAGTTTTCTAAGCAGAGTTGAACTAGATATAACCCGTGTGTGTAGGAAGCACAGTTCTTTTGTTCTGAGCAAGCTCACTATTCTGGCCCTATAAGAATCACACTAGAGTAGAAGAGTGCTCTATTCTCAAATCAGAGTGTGTTTCTTGTAATGCGAGCTAGCATTTGTTTCCCAGTCCTACATGTAGTTGAATCACATGCAGTTTTTGATCCTACGAGCAAGAGTTGTTTTCTGGTAAGGAAAGTCACTATTGTGCTCCCATTGCCATACACAGTGCAAATAGCACTGGCGTCTGTTCCCAGCATGTACAGTGTATTGGCCTGAAAAGGAGGTACTGTTCTTGTCAGTTTGCTAAGCAGAGTTGAACTAGACACGGCCCGTGTGTGTAGGAAGCACAGTTCTTTTGTTCTGAGCAAGCTCACTGTTCTGGCCCTATAGGAAACACAGTAGAGTAGAAGACTGCTCTTTTCTCAAAAGCAGAGTGTGTTTCTTGTAAGGCGAGCTAGCGTATGTTTCCCAGTCCTAAATGGAGTTGAATCACATGCAGTTTCTGGTCCTACGAGCAAGAGTTGTTTTCTGGTAAGAAGAGTCACTATTATGCTCCCATTGTCATACACAGGGCAAATAGCACTCGCGTCTGTTCCCAGCATGTACAGTGTATTGGACTGTAAAGGATCTACTGTTCTTGTCAGTTTCCTAAGAATAATTGAACTAGATATGTCCCATGTGTGTAGGAAGCACAGTTCTTTTGTTCTGAGCAAGCTCACTGTTTTGGCCCTATAGGAAACACAGTAGAGTAGAAGAGTGCTCTTTTCTCAAAAGCAGAGTGTGTTTCTTGTAAGGCGAGCTAGCGTTTGTTTCGCAGTCCTAAATGGAGTTGAATCACATGTAGTTTTTGATCCTACGAGCAAGAGTTTTTTCTGGTAAGGAAAGTCACTATTGCGCTCCCATTGCCACACACAGTGCAAAGAGGACTCACGTCTGTTCCCATCAAGTACAGTGTATTGGACTGAAGAGGAGGTACTGTTCTTGTCAGTTTCCTAAGCAGAGTTGAAGTAGATATGTCCCGTGTGTGTAGGAAGCACAGTTCTCTTGTTCTGAGCCTGCTCACTGTTCGGACCCCATAGGAAACACAGTAGGGTAGAAGAGTGCTGTTTTCTCAAAAGCAGAGTGTGTTTCTTGTAATCGAGCTAGCGTTTGTTTCCCAGACCTGAATGGAGTTGAGTCACATGCAGTTTCTGGTCCTACATGCAAGAGTTGTTTTCTGGTAAGAAGAGTCACTATTGCGCTCCCATTTTCATACACAGGGCAAATAGCACTGGCGTCTGTTCCCATCAAGTACAGTGTATGGGACCTAAGAGGAGCTACTGTTCTTGTTAGTTTCCTAAGCAAAATTGAACTAGATATGGCCGTGTGTGTAGGAAGCACAGTTATTTTGTTCTGAGTAAGCTCACTGTTCTGGCTCTATAGGAAACACAGTAGAGTAGAAGAGTGCTCTTTTCACAAAAGCAGAGTGTGTTTCTTGTAAGGCGAGCTAGCGTTTGTTTCCCAGTCCTCAATTGAGTTGAATCACATGCAGTTTGCGGTCCTACGAGCAAGAGTTCTTTTCTGGTAAGAAGAGTCACTATTGTGCTCCCATTGCCATACACAGTGCAAATAGCACTCGCGTCTGTTCCCAGCAAGTACAGTGTATTGGACTGAAGAGGAGCTACTGTTCTTGTTAGTTTCCTAAGCAGAGTTGAACTAGGTATGACCCGTGTGTGTAGGAAGCAAAGTTCTTTTGTTCTGAGCAAGCTCACTATTCTGACCCTATAAGAATCACAGTAGAGTAGAAGAGTGCTCTTTTCTCAAATCAGAGTGTGTTTCTTGTAATGCGAGCTATCATTTGTTTCCCAGTCCTACATGTAGTTGAATCACATGCAGTTTTTGATCCTACGAGCAAGAGTTGTTTTCTGGTAAGGAAAGTCACTATTGTGCTCCCATTGACATACACAGTGCAAATACACTGGCGTCTGTTCCCAGCATGTACAGTGTATTGGCTTGAAAAGGAGCTACTGTTCTTGTCAGTTTGCTAAGCAGAGTTGAACTAGACATGGCCCGTGTGTGTAGGAAGCACAGTTCTTTTGTTCTGAGCAAGCTCACTCTTCTGGCCCTATAGGAAACACAGTAGAGTAGAAGAGTGCTCTTTTCTCAAAAGCAGAGTGTGTTTCTAGTAAGGCGAGCTAGCGTTTGTTTCCCAGTCCTAAATGGAGTTGAATCACATGCAGTTTCTGGTCCTACGAGCAAGAGTTGTTTTCTGGTAAGAAGAGTCACTATTGTGCTCACATTGTCATACACAGGGCAAATAGCACTCGCGTCTGTTCCCAGCATGTACAGTGTATTGGACTGAAGAGGATCTACTGTTCTTGCCAGTATCCTAAGAAGAATTGAACTAGATATGGCCTTGTGTGTAGGAAGCACAGTTCTTTTGTTCTGAGCAAGCTCACTGTTTTGGCCATATAGGAAACACAGTAGAGTAGAAGAGTGCTCTTTTCTCAAAAGCAGAGTGTGTTTCTTGTAAGGCGATCTAGCGTTTATTTCGCAGTCCTAAATGGAGTTGAATCACATGTAGTTTTTGATCCTACGAGCAAGAGATTTTTCTGGTAAGGAAAGTCACTATTGCGCTCCCATTGCCACACACAGTGCAAAGAGGACTCGCGTCTGTTCCCATCAAGTACAGTGTATTGGACTGAGGAGGAGCTACTGTTCTTGTCAGTTTCCTAAGCAGAGTTGAAGTAGATATGTCCCGTGTGTGTAGGAAGCACAGTTCTTTTGTTCTGAGCAAGCTCACTGTTCGGACCCCATAAGAAACACAGTAGAGTACAAGAGTGCTCTTTTCTCAAAAGGAGAGTATGTTTCTTGTAAGGTGAGCTAGTGTTTGTTTCCCAGTCCTAAATGGAGTTGAATCACATGCAGTTTCTGGTCCTACGAGCAAGATTTGTTTTCTGGTAAGAAGAGTCACTATTGCGCTAGCGTTGTCATACACAGGGCAAATAGCACTGGCGTCTGTTCCAAGAATGTACAGTGTATTGGACTGAAGAGGATCTACTATTCTTGTCAGTTTCCTAAGCAGAATTGAACTAGATATGGCCGTGTGTGTAGGAAGCACAGTTCTTTTGTTCTGAGCAATCTCACTGTTTTGGCCCTATGGGAAACACAGTAGAGTAGAAGAGTGCTCTTTTCTCAAAAGCAGAGTGTGTTTCTTGTAAGGCGAGCTAGCGTTTGTTTCCCAGTACTAAATGGAGTTGAATCACATGCAGTTTTTGGTTCTACGAACAAGAGTTCTTTTCTGGTAAGGAAAGTCACTATTGCGCTCCCACTGCCATACACTGTGCAAATAGCTCTCGCGTCTGTTCCCACCAAGTACAGGGTATTGGACTGAAGAGGAGCTACTGTTCTTGTCAGTTTCCTAAGCAGAGTTGAACTAGATATGGCCCGTGTGTGTAGGAAGCACAGTTCTTTTGTTCTGAGCAAGCTCACTGTTCGGATCCCATAGGAAACACAGTAGAGTAGAAGAGTGGTCTTTTCTCAAAAGCAGAGTGTGTTTCTTGTAAGGCGACCTAGTGTTTGTTTCCCAGTAAGAAATGGAGTTGAATCCCATGCAGTTTCTGGTCCTACGAGCAAGAGTTGTTGTCTGGTAAGAAGAGTCACTATTGCGCTCCCATTTTCATACACAGTGCAAATAGCACTCGCGTCTGTTCACAGCAAGTACAGTGTATTGGACTGAAGAGGAGCTACTGTTCTTGTCAGTTTCCTAAGCAGAGTTGAAGTAGATATGTCCCATGTGTGTAGGAAGCACAGTTCTTTTGTTCTGAGCAAGCTCACTGTTCGGACCCCATAGGAAACACTGTAGAGTAGAGGAGTGCTCTTTTCTCAAAAGCAGAGTGTGTTTCTTGTAATCGAGCTAGCGATTGTTTCCCAGTCCTAAATGGAGTTGTGTCACATGCAGTTTCTGGTCCTATGAGCAAGAGTTGTTTCCTGGTAAGAAGAGTCACTATTGTGCTCCCATTGTCATACACAGGGCAAATAGCACTGGCGTCTGTTCCCAGGATGTACAGTGTATTGGACAGAAGAGGATCTACTGTTCTTGTCAGTTTCCTAAGAAGAGTTGAACTAGATATGGCCGGTGTGTGTAGGAAGCACAGTTCTTTTGTTCTGAGCAAGCTCACTATTCTGGCCTTACAAAAAAACACATTAGACTAGAAGAGTGCTCTTTTCTCAAAAGCAGAGTTTGTTTATTGTAAGGCGAGCTAGCATTTGTTTTCCAGTTATAAATGGAGTTGAATCACGTGCAGTTTCTGGTCCTATGAGCAAGAGTTGTTTTCTGGTAAGAAGAGTCACTATTGCGCTCCCATTATCATACACAGGGCAAATAGCACTGGCATCTGTTCCCAGCATATACAGTGTATTGGACAGAAGAGGAGCTACTGTTCTTTTCAGTTTCCTAAGCAGAGTTGAAATAGATATAGCCCGTGTATGTAGGAAGCACAGTTCTTTTGTTCTGAGCAAGCTCACTATTCTGGCCCTATAGGAAACACAGTAGAGTAGAAGAGTGCTCTTTTCTCAAAAGCAGAGTGTTTTTCTTGTAAAGCGAGCTAGCGTTTGTTTCCCAGTCCTAAATGGAGTTGAATCACATGCAGTTTCTGGTCCTACGAGCAAAAGTTGTTTTCTGGTAAGAAGAGTCACTATTGTGCTCCCATTGTCATACACAGGGCAAATAGCACTGGCGTCTGTTCCCAGCAAGTACAGTGTATGGGACGGAAGAGGATCTACTGTTCTTGTCAGTTTCTTAAGCAGAATTGAACTAGACATGGCCGTGTGTGTAGGAAGCACAGTTCTTTGGTTCTGAGCAAGCTCACTGTTTTGGCCCTGTAGGAAACACTGGAGAGTAGAAGAGTGCTTTTTTCTCAAAAGCAGAGTGTGTTTCTTGTAAGGCAAGCTAGCGTTTGGTTCCCAGTCCTAAGTGGAGTTGAATCACATGAGGTTTCTGGTCCTATGAGCTAGAGTGTTTTTCTGGTAAGGAAAGACACTATTGCCCTCCCATTGACATACACAATGCAAATAGCACTCGCGTCTGTTCCCATCAAGTACAGTGTATGGGACTGAAGAGGATCTACTGTTCTTGTTAGTTTCCTAAGCATAACTGAACTAGATATGGCCGTGTGTGTAGGAAGCACAGTTCTTTTGTTCTGAGTAAGCTCACTGTTCTGGCCCTATAGGAAACACAGTACAGTAGAAGAGTGCTCATTTCTCAAAAGCAGAGTGTGTTTCTTGTAAGGCGAGCTAGCGTTTGTTTCCCAGTCCTAAATGGAGTTGAATCACATGCAGTTTGCGGTCCTACGAGCAAGAGTTCTTTTCTGGTAAGAAGAGACACTATTGTGCTCCCATTGCCATACACAGTGCAAATGCACTCGCGTCTGTTCCCAGCAAGTACAGTGTATTGGACTGAAGAGGAGCTACTGTTCTTGTCAGTTTCCTAAGCAGAGTTGAACTAGGTATGGCCCGTTTGTGTAGGAAGCAAAGGTTTTTGTTCTGAGCAAGCTCACTGTTCGGACCCCATAGGAAACACAGTAGAGTACAAGAGTGCTCTTTTCTCAAAAGGAGAGTATGTTTCTTGTAAGGTGAGCTAGTGTTTGTTTCACAGTCCTAAATGGAGTTGAATCACATGCAGTTTCTGGTCCTACGAGCAAGAGTTGTTTTCTGGTAAGAAGAGTCACTATTGCGCTCGCGTTGTCATACACAGGGCAAATAGCACTGGCGTCTGTTCCTAGCAAGTACAGTGTATTGGACTGAAGAGGAGCTACTGATCTTGTCAGTTTTCTAAGCAGAGTTGAACTAGATATAACCCGTGTGTGTAGGAAGCACAGTTCTTTTGTTCTGAGCAAGCTCACTATTCTGGCCCTATAAGAATCACACTAGAGTAGAAGAGTGCTCTATTCTCAAATCAGAGTGTGTTTCTTGTAATGCGAGCTAGCATTTGTTTCCCAATCCTACATGTAGTTGAATCACATGCAGTTTTTGATCCTACGAGCAAGAGTTGTTTTCTGGTAAGGAAAGTCACTATTGTGCTCCCATTGCCATACACAGTGCAAATAGCACTGGCGTCTGTTCCCAGCATGTACAGTGTATTGGCCTGAAAAGGAGGTACTGTTCTTGTCAATTTGCTAAGCAGAGTTGAACTAGACACGGCCCGTGTGTGTAGGAAGCACAGTTCTTTTGTTCTGAGCAAGCTCACTGTTCTGGCCCTATAGGAAACACAGTAGAGTAGAAGAGTGCTCTTTTCTCAAAAGCAGAGTGTGTTTCTTGTAAGGCGAGCTAGCGTTTGTTTCCCAGTCCTAAATGGAGTTGAATCACATGCAGTTTCTGGTCCTACGAGCAAGAGTTGTTTTCTGGTAAGAAGAGTCACTATTATGCTCCCATTGTCATACACAGGGCAAATAGCACTCGCGTCTGTTCCCAGCATGTACAGTGTATTGGACTGTAAAGGATCTACTGTTCTTGTCAGTTTCCTAAGAATAATTGAACTAGATATGTCCCATGTGTGTAGGAAGCACAGTTCTTTTGTTCTGAGCAAGCTCACTGTTTTGGCCCTATAGGAAACACAGTAGAGTAGAAGAGTGCTCTTTTCTCAAAAGCAGAGTGTGTTTCTTGTAAGGCGAGCTAGCGTTTGTTTCGCAGTCCTAAATGGAGTTGAATCACATGTAGTTTTTGATCCTACGAGCAAGAGTTTTTTCTGGTAAGGAAAGTCACTATTGCGCTCCCATTGCCACACACAGTGCAAAGAGGACTCACGTCTGTTCCCATCAAGTACAGTGTATTGGACTGAAGAGGAGGTACTGTTCTTGTCAGTTTCCTAAGCAGAGTTGAAGTAGATATGTCCCGTGTGTGTAGGAAGCACAGTTCTCTTGTTCTGAGCCTGCTCACTGTTCGGACCCCATAGGAAACACAGTAGGGTAGAAGAGTGCTGTTTTCTCAAAAGCAGAGTGTGTTTCTTGTAATCGAGCTAGCGTTTGTTTCCCAGACCTGAATGGAGTTGAGTCACATGCAGTTTCTGGTCCTACATGCAAGAGTTGTTTTCTGGTAAGAAGAGTCACTATTGCGCTCCCATTTTCATACACAGGGCAAATAGCACTGGCGTCTGTTCCCATCAAGTACAGTGTATGGGACCTAAGAGGAGCTACTGTTCTTGTTAGTTTCCTAAGCAAAATTGAACTAGATATGGCCGTGTGTGTAGGAAGCACAGTTATTTTGTTCTGAGTAAGCTCACTGTTCTGGCTCTATAGGAAACACAGTAGAGTAGAAGAGTGCTCTTTTCACAAAAGCAGAGTGTGTTTCTTGTAAGGCGAGCTAGCGTTTGTTTCCCAGTCCTCAATTGAGTTGAATCACATGCAGTTTGCGGTCCTACGAGCAAGAGTTCTTTTCTGGTAAGAAGAGTCACTATTGTGCTCCCATTGCCATACACAGTGCAAATAGCACTCGCGTCTGTTCCCAGCAAGTACAGTGTATTGGACTGAAGAGGAGCTACTGTTCTTGTCAGTTTCCTAAGCAGAGTTGAACTAGGTATGACCCGTGTGTGTAGGAAGCAAAGTTCTTTTGTTCTGAGCAAGCTCACTATTCTGACCCTATAAGAATCACAGTAGAGTAGAAGAGTGCTCTTTTCTCAAATCAGAGTGTGTTTCTTGTAATGCGAGCTATCATTTGTTTCCCAGTCCTACATGTAGTTGAATCACATGCAGTTTTTGATCCTACGAGCAAGAGTTGTTTTCTGGTAAGGAAAGTCACTATTGTGCTCCCATTGCCATACACAGTACAAATACACTGGCGTCTGTTCCCAGCATGTACAGTGTATTGGCTTGAAAAGGAGCTACTGTTCTTGTCAGTTTGCTAAGCAGAGTTGAACTAGACATGGCCCGTGTGTGTAGGAAGCACAGTTCTTTTGTTCTGAGCAAGCTCACTCTTCTGGCCCTATAGGAAACACAGTAGAGTAGAAGAGTGCTCTTTTCTCAAAAGCAGAGTGTGTTTCTAGTAAGGCGAGCTAGCGTTTGTTTCCCAGTCCTAAATGGAGTTGAATCACATGCAGTTTCTGGTCCTACGAGCAAGAGTTGTTTTCTGGTAAGAAGAGTCACTATTGTGCTCACATTGTCATACACAGGGCAAATAGCACTCGCGTCTGTTCCCAGCATGTACAGTGTATTGGACTGAAGAGGATCTACTGTTCTTGCCAGTATCCTAAGAAGAATTGAACTAGATATGGCCTTGTGTGTAGGAAGCACAGTTCTTTTGTTCTGAGCAAGCTCACTGTTTTGGCCATATAGGAAACACAGTAGAGTAGAAGAGTGCTCTTTTCTCAAAAGCAGAGTGTGTTTCTTGTAAGGCGATCTAGCGTTTGTTTCGCAGTCCTAAATGGAGTTGAATCACATGTAGTTTTTGATCCTACGAGCAAGAGTTTTTTCTGGTAAGGAAAGTCACTATTACGCTCCCATTGCCACACACAGTGCAAAGAGGACTCGCGTCTGTTCCCATCAAGTACAGTGTATTGGACTGAGGAGGAGCTACTGTTCTTGTCAGTTTCCTAAGCAGAGATGAAGTAGATATGTCCCGTGTGTGTAGGAAGCACAGTTCTTTTGTTCTGAGCAAGCTCACTGTTCGGACCCTATAGGAAACACAGTAGAGTAGAAGAGTGCTCTTTTCTCAAAAGGAGAGTATGTTTCTTGTAAGGTGAGCTAGCGATTGTTTCCCAGTCCTAAATGGAGTTGAATCACATGCAGTTTGCGGTCCTACGAGCAAGAGTTCTTTTCTGGTAATAAGAGTCACTATTGTGCTCCCATTGCCATACACAGTGCAAATAGCACTCGCGTCTGTTCCCAGCAAGTACAGTGTATTGGACTGAAGAGGAGCTACTGTTCTTGTTAGTTTCCTACGCAGATTTGAACTATATGGCCCGTTTGTGTAGGAAGCAAAGTTTTTTTGTTCTGAGCAAGCTCACTGTTCGGACCCCATAGGAAACACAGTAGAGTACAAGAGTGCTCTTTTCTCAAAAGGAGAGTATGTTTCTTGTAAGGTGAGCTAGTGTTTGTTTCCAAGTCATAAATGGAGTTGAATCACATGCAGTTTCTGGTCCTACGAGCAAGAGTTGTTTTCTGGTAAGAAGAGTCACTATTGTGCTCACATTGTCATACACAGGGCAAATAGCACTCGCGTCTGTTCCCAGCATGTACAGTGTATTGGACTGAAGAGGATCTACTGTTCTTGCCAGTATCCTAAGAAGAATTGAACTAGATATGGCCTTGTGTGTAGGAAGCACAGTTCTTTTGTTCTGAGCAAGCTCACTGTTTTGGCCATATAGGAAACACAGTAGAGTAGAAGAGTGCTCTTTTCTCAAAAGCAGAGTGTGTTTCTTGTAAGGCGATCTAGCGTTTGTTTCGCAGTCCTAAATGGAGTTGAATCACATGTAGTTTTTGATCCTACGAGCAAGAGTTTTTTCTGGTAAGGAAAGTCACTATTGCACTCCCATTGCCACACACAGTGCAAAGAGGACTCGCGTCTGTTCCCATCAAGTACAGTGTATTGGACTGAGGAGGAGCTACTGTTCTTGTCAGTTTCCTAAGCAGAGTTGAAGTAGATATGTCCCGTGTGTGTAGGAAGCACAGTTCTTTTGTTCTGAGCAAGCTCACTGTTCGGACCCCATAGGAAACACAGTAGAGTAGAAGAGTGCTCTTTTCTCAAAAGGAGAGTATGTTTCTTGTAAAGTGAGCTAGCGATTGTTTCCCAGTCCTAAATGGAGTTGAATCACATGCAGTTTGCGGTCCTACGAGCAAGAGTTCTTTTCTGGTAATAAGAGTCACTATTGTGCTCCCATTGCCATACACAGTGCAAATAGCACTCGCGTCTGTTTCCAGCAAGTACAGTGTATTGGACTGAAGAGGAGCTACTGTTCTTGTCAGTTTCCTAAGCAGATTTGAACTATATGGCCCGTTTGTGTAGGAAGCAAAGTTTTTTTGTTCTGAGCAAGCTCACTGTTCGGACCCCATAGGAAACACAGTAGAGTACAAGAGTGCTCTTTTCTCAAAAGGAGAGTATGTTTCTTGTAAGGTGAGCTAGTGTTTGTTTCCCAGTCCTAAATGGAGTTGAATCACATGCAGTTTCTGGTCCTACGAGCAAGAGTTGTTTTCTGGTAAGAAGAGTCACTATTGCGCTCGCGTTGTCATACACAGGGCAAATAGCACTGGCGTCTGTTCCAAGAATGTACAGTGTATTGGACTGAAGAGGATCTACTATTCTTGTCAGTTTCCTAAGCAGAATTGAACTAGATATGGCCGTGTGTGTAGGAAGCACAGTTCTTTTGTTCTGAGCAATCTCACTGTTTTGGCCCTATGGGAAACACAGTAGAGTAGAAGAGTGCTCTTTTCTCAAAAGCAGAGTGTGTTTCTTGTAAGGCGAGCTAGCGTTTGTTTCCCAGTACTAAATGGAGTTGAATCACATGCAGTTTTTGGTCCTACGAACAAGAGTTCTTTTCTGGTAAGGAAAGTCACTATTGCGCTCCCACTGCCATACACAGTGCAAATAGCTCTCGCGTCTGTTCCCACCAAGTACAGGGTATTGGACTGAAGAGGAGCTACTGTTCTTGTCAGTTTCCTAAGCAGAGTTGAACTAGATATGGCCCGTGTGTGTAGGAAGCACAGTTCTTTTGTTCTGAGCAAGCTCACTGTTCGGATCCCATAGGAAACACAGTAGAGTAGAAGAGTGGTCTTTTCTCAAAAGCAGAGTGTGTTTCTTGTAAGGCGACCTAGTGTTTGTTTCCCAGTAAGAAATGGAGTTGAATCCCATGCAGTTTCTGGTCCTACGAGCAAGAGTTGTTATCTGGTAAGAAGAGTCACTATTGCGCTCCCATTTTCATACACAGTGCAAATAGCACTCGCGTCTGTTCACAGCAAGTACAGTGTATTGGACTGAAGAGGAGCTACTGTTCTTGTCAGTTTCCTAAGCAGAGTTGAAGTAGATATGTCCCATGTGTGTAGGAAGCACAGTTCTTTTGTTCTGAGCAAGCTCACTGTTCGGACCCCATAGGAAACACTGTAGAGTAGAAGAGTGCTCTTTTCTCAAAAGCAGAGTGTGTTTCTTGTAATCGAGCTAGCGATTGTTTCCCAGTCCTAAATGGAGTTGTGTCACATGCAGTTTCTGGTCCTATGAGCAAGAGTTGTTTCCTGGTAAGAAGAGTCACTATTGTGCTCCCATTGTCATACACAGGGCAAATAGCACTGGCGTCTGTTCCCAGGATGTACAGTGTATTGGACAGAAGAGGATCTACTGTTCTTGTCAGTTTCCTAAGAAGAGTTGAACTAGATATGGCCGGTGTGTGTAGGAAGCACAGTTCTTTTGTTCTGAGCAAGCTCACTATTCTGGCCTTACAGAAAAACACATTAGACTAGAAGAGTGCTCTTTTCTCAAAAGCAGAGTTTGTTTATTGTAAGGCGAGCTAGCATTTGTTTCCCAGTCCTAAA
Organism: Peromyscus eremicus; assembly: GCF_949786415.1. NCBI lineage: Eukaryota > Metazoa > Chordata > Mammalia > Rodentia > Cricetidae > Peromyscus > Peromyscus eremicus. The sequence goes on along the minus strand of NW_026736707.1, from coordinate 216 downwards.
TGGAGTTGAATCACATATAGTTTCTGGTCCTATGAGCAAGAGTTGTTTTCTGGTAAGAAGAGTCACTATTGCGCTCCCATTATCATACACAGGGCAAATAGCACTGGCGTCTGTTCCAAGAATGTACAGTATTGGAGTGAAGAGGATCTACTATTCTTGTCAGTTTCCTAAGCAGAATTGAACTAGATATGGCGTGTGTGTAGGAAGCACAGTTCT
>NW_026736706.1:0-61203 GCF_949786415.1 Peromyscus eremicus | reverse complement strand
GCAGAAAACAACTCTTGCTCGTAGGACCAGAAACTGCATGGGATTCAACTCCGTTTAGGACTGGGAAACAAACGCTAGCTCGCCTTGCAAGAAACACACTCTGCTTTTGAGAAAACAGCACTCTTCTACTCTCCTGTGTTTCCTATAGGGCCAGAACAGTGAGCTTGCTCAGAACCAAAGAACTGTGCTTCCTACACACACGGGGCATATCTAGTTCAACTCTGCTTAGGAAACTGACCAGAACAGTAGCTTCTCTTCAGTCCAATACACTGTACTTGCTGGGAACAGACGCGAGTGCTATTTGCACTGTGTATGGCAATGGGAGCGCAATAGTGACTCTTCTTAGCAGAAAACAACTCTTGCTCGTAGGACCAGAAACTGCATGGGATTCTACTCCGTTTAGGACTGGGAAACAAACGCTAGCTCGCCTTGCAAGAAACACACTCTGCTTTTGAGAAAACAGCACTCTTCTACTCTCCTGTGTTTCCTATAGGGCCAGAACAGTGAGCTTGCTCAGAACAAAAAAACTGTGCTTCCTACACACACGGGGCATATCTAGTTCAACTCTGCTTAGGAAACTGACCAGAACAGTAGCTTCTCTTCAGTCCAATACACTGTACTTGCTGGGAACAGACGCGAGTGCTATTTGCACTGTGTATGGCAATGGGAGCGCAATAGTGACTCTTCTTAGCAGAAAACAACTCTTGCTCGTAGGACCAGAAACTGCATGGGATTCAACTCCGTTTAGGACTGGGAAACAAACGCTAGCTCGCCTTGCAAGAAACACACTCTGCTTTTGAGAAAACAGCACTCTTCTACTCTCCTGTGTTTCCTATAGGGCCAGAACAGTGAGCTTGCTCAGAACAAAAGAACTGTGCTTCCTACACACACGGGGCATATCTAGTTCAACTCTGCTTAGGAAACTGACCAGAACAGTAGCTTCTCTTCAGTCCAATACACTGTACTTGCTGGGAACAGACGCGAGTGCTATTTGCACTGTGTATGGCAATGGGAGCGCAATAGTGACTCTTCTTAGCAGAAAACAACTCTTGCTCGTAGGACCAGAAACTGCATGGGATTCAACTCCGTTTAGGACTGGGAAACAAACGCTAGCTCGCCTTGCAAGAAACACACTCTGCTTTTGAGAAAACAGCACTCTTCTACTCTCCTGTGTTTCCTATAGGGCCAGAACAGTGAGCTTGCTCAGAACAAAAGAACTGTGCTTCCTACACACACGGGGCATATCTAGTTCAACTCTGCTTAGGAAACTGACCAGAACAGTAGCTTCTCTTCAGTCCAATACACTGTACTTGCTGGGAACAGACACGAGTGCTATTTGCACTGTGTATGGCAATGGGAGCGCAATAGTGACTCTTCTTAGCAGAAAACAACTCTTGCTCGTAGGACCAGAAACTGCATGGGATTCAACTCCGTTTAGGACTGGGAAACAAACGCTAGCTCGCCTTGCAAGAAACACACTCTGCTTTTGAGAAAACAGCACTCTTCTACTCTCCTGTGTTTCCTATAGGGCCAGAACAGTGAGCTTGCTCAGAACCAAAGAACTGTGCTTCCTACACACACGGGGCATATCTAGTTCAACTCTGCTTAGGAAACTGACCAGAACAGTAGCTTCTCTTCAGTCCAATACACTGTACTTGCTGGGAACAGACGCGAGTGCTATTTGCACTGTGTATGGCAATGGGAGCGCAATAGTGACTCTTCTTAGCAGAAAACAACTCTTGCTCGTAGGACCACAGACTGCATGGGATTCAACTCCGTTTAGGACTGGGAAACAAACGCTAGCTCGCCTTGCAAGAAACACACTCTGCTTTTGAGAAAACAGCACTCTTCTACTCTCCTGTGTTTCCTATAGGGCCAGAACAGTGAGCTTGCTCAGAACAAAAGAACTGTGCTTCCTACACACACGGGGCATATCTAGTTCAACTCTGCTTAGGAAACTGACAAGAACAGTAGCTTCTCTTCAGTCCAATACACTGTACTTGCTGGGAACAGACGCGAGTGCTATTTGCACTGTGTATGGCAATGGGAGCGCAATAGTGACTCTTCTTAGCAGAAAACAAAATTGCTCGTAGGACCAGAATCTGCATGGGATTCTACTCCGTTTAGGACTGGGAAACAAACGCTAGCTTGCCTTGCAAGAAACACACTCTGCTTTTGAGAAAACAGCACTCTTCTACTCTCCTGTGTTTCCTATAGGGCCAGAACAGTGAGCTTGCTCAGAACAAAAGAACTGTGCTTCCTACACACACGGGGCATATCTAGTTCAACTCTGCTTAGGAAACTGACCAGAACAGTAGCTTCTCTTCAGTCCAATACACTGTACTTGCTGGGAACAGACGCGAGTGCTATTTGCACTGTGTATGGCAATGGGAGCGCAATAGTGACTCTTCTTAGCAGAAAACAACTCTTGCTCGTAGGACCAGAAACTGCATGGGATTCAACTCCGTTTAGGACTGGGAAACAAACGCTAGCTCGCCTTGCAAGAAACACACTCTGCTTTTGAGAAAACAGCACTCTTCTACTCTCCTGTGTTTCCTATAGGGCCAGAACAGTGAGCTTGCTCAGAACAAAAGAACTGTGCTTCCTACACACACGGGGCATATCTAGTTCAACTCTGCTTAGGAAACTGACCAGAACAGTAGCTTCTCTTCAGTCCAATACACTGTACTTGCTGGGAACAGACGCGAGTGCTATTTGCACTGTGTATGGCAATGGGAGTGCAATAGTGACTCTTCTTAGCAGAAAACAACTCTTGCTCGTAGGACCACAGACTGCATGGGATTCAACTCCGTTTAGGACTGGGAAACAAACGCTAGCTCGCCTTGCAAGAAACACACTCTGCTTTTGAGAAAACAGCACTCTTCTACTCTCCTGTGTTTCCTATAGGGCCAGAACAGTGAGCTTGCTCAGAACAAAAGAACTGTGCTTCCTACACACACGGGGCATATCTAGTTCAACTCTGCTTAGGAAACTGACCAGAACAGTAGCTTCTCTTCAGTCCAATACACTGTACTTGCTGGGAACAGACGCGAGTGCTATTTGCACTGTGTATGGCAATGGGAGCGCAATAGTGACTCTTCTTAGCAGAAAACAACTCTTGCTCGTAGGACCAGAAACTGCATGGGATTCAACTCCGTTTAGGACTGGGAAACAAACGCTAGCTCGCCTTGCAAGAAACACACTCTGCTTTTGAGAAAACAGCACTCTTCTACTCTCCTGTGTTTCCTATAGGGCCAGAACAGTGAGCTTGCTCAGAACCAAAGAACTGTGCTTCCTACACACACGGGGCATATCTAGTTCAACTCTGCTTAGGAAACTGACCAGAACAGTAGCTTCTCTTCAGTCCAATACACTGTACTTGCTGGGAACAGACGCGAGTGCTATTTGCACTGTGTATGGCAATGGGAGCGCAATAGTGACTCTTCTTAGCAGAAAACAACTCTTGCTCGTAGGACCAGAAACTGCATGGGATTCTACTCCGTTTAGGACTGGGAAACAAACGCTAGCTCGCCTTGCAAGAAACACACTCTGCTTTTGAGAAAACAGCACTCTTCTACTCTCCTGTGTTTCCTATAGGGCCAGAACAGTGAGCTTGCTCAGAACAAAAAAACTGTGCTTCCTACACACACGGGGCATATCTAGTTCAACTCTGCTTAGGAAACTGACCAGAACAGTAGCTTCTCTTCAGTCCAATACACTGTACTTGCTGGGAACAGACGCGAGTGCTATTTGCACTGTGTATGGCAATGGGAGCGCAATAGTGACTCTTCTTAGCAGAAAACAACTCTTGCTCGTAGGACCAGAAACTGCATGGGATTCAACTCCGTTTAGGACTGGGAAACAAACGCTAGCTCGCCTTGCAAGAAACACACTCTGCTTTTGAGAAAACAGCACTCTTCTACTCTCCCGTGTTTCCTATAGGGCCAGAACAGTGAGCTTGCTCAGAACCAAAGAACTGTGCTTCCTACACACACGGGGCATATCTAGTTCAACTCTGCTTAGGAAACTGACCAGAACAGTAGCTTCTCTTCAGTCCAATACACTGTACTTGCTGGGAACAGACGCGAGTGCTATTTGCACTGTGTATGGCAATGGGAGCGCAATAGTGACTCTTCTTAGCAGAAAACAACTCTTGCTCGTAGGACCAGAAACTGCATGGGATTCAACTCCGTTTAGGACTGGGAAACAAACGCTAGCTCGCCTTGCAAGAAACACACTCTGCTTTTGAGAAAACAGCACTCTTCTACTCTCCTGTGTTTCCTATAGGGCCAGAACAGTGAGCTTGCTCAGAACCAAAGAACTGTGCTTCCTACACACACGGGGCATATCTAGTTCAACTCTGCTTAGGAAACTGACCAGAACAGTAGCTTCTCTTCATTCCAATACACTGTACTTGCTGGGAACAGACGCGAGTGCTATTTGCACTGTGTATGGCAATGGGAGCGCAATAGTGACTCTTCTTAGCAGAAAACAACTCTTGCTCGTAGGACCACAGACTGCATGGGATTCAACTCCGTTTAGGACTGGGAAACAAACGCTAGCTCGCCTTGCAAGAAACACACTCTGCTTTTGAGAAAACAGCACTCTTCTACTCTCCTGTGTTTCCTATAGGGCCAGAACAGTGAGCTTGCTCAGAACAAAAGAACTGTGCTTCCTACACACACGGGGCATATCTAGTTCAACTCTGCTTAGGAAACTGACAAGAACAGTAGCTTCTCTTCAGTCCAATACACTGTACTTGCTGGGAACAGACGCGAGTGCTATTTGCACTGTGTATGGCAATGGGAGCGCAATAGTGACTCTTCTTAGCAGAAAACAACTCTTGCTCGTAGGACCTCAAACTGCATGGGATTCAACTCCGTTTCGGACTGGAAAACAAACGCTAGCTTGCCTTGCAAGAAACACACTCTTCTTTTGAGAAAACAGCACTCTTCTACTCTCCTGTGTTTCCTATAGGGCCAGAACAGTGAGCTTGCTCAGAACAAAAGAACTGTGCTTCCTACACACACGGGGCATATCTAGTTCAACTCTGCTTAGGAAACTGACCAGAACAGTAGCTTCTCTTCAGTCCAATACACTGTACTTGCTGGGAACAGACGCGAGTGCTATTTGCACTGTGTATGGCAATGGGAGCGCAATAGTGACTCTTCTTAGCAGAAAACAACTCTTGCTCGTAGGACCAGAAACTGCATGGGATTCAACTCCGTTTAGGACTGGGAAACAAACGCTAGCTCGCCTTGCAAGAAACACACTCTGCTTTTGAGAAAACAGCACTCTTCTACTCTCCTGTGTTTCCTATAGGGCCAGAACAGTGAGCTTGCTCAGAACAAAAGAACTGTGCTTCCTACACACACGGGGCATATCTAGTTCAACTCTGCTTAGGAAACTGACCAGAACAGTAGCTTCTCTTCAGTCCAATACACTGTACTTGCTGGGAACAGACGCGAGTGCTATTTGCACTGTGTATGGCAATGGGAGTGCAATAGTGACTCTTCTTAGCAGAAAACAACTCTTGCTCGTAGGACCACAGACTGCATGGGATTCAACTCCGTTTAGGACTGGGAAACAAACCCTAGCTCGCCTTGCAAGAAACACACTCTGCTTTTGAGAAAACAGCACTCTTCTACTCTCCTGTGTTTCCTATAGGGCCAGAACAGTGAGCTTGCTCAGAACCAAAGAACTGTGCTTCCTACACACACGGGGCATATCTAGTTCAACTCTGCTTAGGAAACTGACCAGAACAGTAGCTTCGCTTCAGTCCAATACACTGTACTTGCTGGGAACAGACGCGAGTGCTATTTGCACTGTGTATGGCAATGGGAGCGCAATAGTGACTCTTCTTAGCAGAAAACAACTCTTGCTCGTAGGACCAGAAACTGCATGGGATTCAACTCCGTTTAGGACTGGGAAACAAACGCTAGCTCGCCTTGCAAGAAACACACTCTGCTTTTGAGAAAACAGCACTCTTCTACTCTCCTGTGTTTCCTATAGGGCCAGAACAGTGAGCTTGCTCAGAACCAAAGAACTGTGCTTCCTACACACACGGGGCATATCTAGTTCAACTCTGCTTAGGAAACTGACCAGAACAGTAGCTTCTCTTCAGTCCAATACACTGTACTTGCTGGGAACAGACGCGAGTGCTATTTGCACTGTGTATGGCAATGGGAGCGCAATAGTGACTCTTCTTAGCAGAAAACAACTCTTGCTCGTAGGACCAGAAACTGCATGGGATTCAACTCCGTTTAGGACTGGGAAACAAACGCTAGCTCGCCTTGCAAGAAACACACTCTGCTTTTGAGAAAACAGCACTCTTCTACTCTCCTGTGTTTCCTATAGGGCCAGAACAGTGAGCTTGCTCAGAACAAAAGAACTGTGCTTCCTACACACACGGGGCATATCTAGTTCAACTCTGCTTAGGAAACTGACCAGAACAGTAGCTTCTCTTCAGTCCAATACACTGTACTTGCTGGGAACAGACACGAGTGCTATTTGAACTGTGTATGGCAATGGGAGCACAATAGTGACTCTTCTTAGCAGAAAACAACTCTTGCTCGTAGGACCAGAAACTGCATGGGATTCAACTCCGTTTAGGACTGGGAAACAAACGCTAGCTCGCCTTGCAAGAAACACTCTGCTTTTGAGAAAACAGCACTCTTCTACTCTCCTGTGTTTCCTATAGGGCCAGAACAGTGAGCTTGCTCAGAACAAAAAAACTGTGCTTCCTACACACACGGGGCATATCTAGTTCAACTCTGCTTAGGAAACTGACCAGAACAGTAGCTTCTCTTCAGTCCAATACACTGTACTTGCTAGGAACAGACGCGAGTGCTATTTGCACTGTGTGTGGCAATGGGAGCGCAATAGTGACTCTTCTTAGCAGAAAACAACTCTTCTCATAGGACCAGAATCTGCATGGGATTCAACTCCGTTTAGGACTGGGAAACAAACGCTAGCTCACCTTGCAAAAAACACACTCTGCTTTTGAGAAAACAGCACTCTTCTACTCTCCTGTGTTTCCTATAGGGCCAGAACAGTGAGCTTGCTCAGAACAAAAGAACTGTGCTTCCTACACACACGGGGCATATCTAGTTCAACTCTGCTTAGGAAACTGACAAGAACAGTAGCTTCTCTTCAGTCCAATACACTGTACTTGCTGGGAACAGACGCGAGTGCTATTTGCACTGTGTATGGCAATGGGAGCGCAATAGTGACTCTTCTTAGCAGAAAACAACTCTTGCTCGTAGGACCACAGACTGCATGGGATTCAACTCCGTTTAGGACTGGGAAACAAACGCTAGCTCGCCTTGCAAGAAACACACTCTGCTTTTGAGAAAACAGCACTCTTCTACTCTCCTGTGTTTCCTATAGGGCCAGAACAGTGAGCTTGCTCAGAACCAAAGAACTGTGCTTCCTACACACACGGGGCATATCTAGTTCAACTCTGCTTAGGAAACTGACCAGAACAGTAGCTTCTCTTCAGTCCAATACACTGTACTTGCTGGGAACAGACGCGAGTGCTATTTGCACTGTGTATGGCAATGGGAGCGCAATAGTGACTCTTCTTAGCAGAAAACAAAATTGCTCGTAGGACCAGAATCTGCATGGGATTCTACTCCGTTTAGGACTGGGAAACAAACGCTAGCTTGCCTTGCAAGAAACACACTCTGCTTTTGAGAAAACAGCACTCTTCTACTCTCCTGTGTTTCCTATAGGGCCAGAACAGTGAGCTTGCTCAGAACAAAAGAACTGTGCTTCCTACACACACGGGGCATATCTAGTTCAACTCTGCTTAGGAAACTGACCAGAACAGTAGCTTCTCTTCAGTCCAATACACTGTACTTGCTGGGAACAGACGCGAGTGCTATTTGCACTGTGTATGGCAATGGGAGCGCAATAGTGACTCTTCTTAGCAGAAAACAACTCTTGCTCGTAGGACCAGAAACTGCATGGGATTCAACTCCGTTTAGGACTGGGAAACAAACGCTAGCTCGCCTTGCAAGAAACACACTCTGCTTTTGAGAAAACAGCACTCTTCTACTCTCCTGTGTTTCCTATAGGGCCAGAACAGTGAGCTTGCTCAGAACAAAAGAACTGTGCTTCCTACACACACGGGGCATATCTAGTTCAACTCTGCTTAGGAAACTGACCAGAACAGTAGCTTCTCTTCAGTCCAATACACTGTACTTGCTGGGAACAGACGCGAGTGCTATTTGCACTGTGTATGGCAATGGGAGTGCAATAGTGACTCTTCTTAGCAGAAAACAACTCTTGCTCGTAGGACCACAGACTGCATGGGATTCAACTCCGTTTAGGACTGGGAAACAAACGCTAGCTCGCCTTGCAAGAAACACACTCTGCTTTTGAGAAAACAGCACTCTTCTACTCTTCTGTGTTTCCTATAGGGCCAGAACAGTGAGCTTGCTCAGAACAAAAGAACTGTGCTTCCTACACACACGGGGCATATCTAGTTCAACTCTGCTTAGGAAACTGACCAGAACAGTAGCTTCTCTTCAGTCCAATACACTGTACTTGCTGGGAACAGACGCGAGTGCTATTTGCACTGTGTATGGCAATGGGAGCGCAATAGTGACTCTTCTTAGCAGAAAACAACTCTTGCTCGTAGGACCAGAAACTGCATGGGATTCAACTCCGTTTAGGACTGGGAAACAAACGCTAGCTCGCCTTGCAAGAAACACACTCTGCTTTTGAGAAAACAGCACTCTTCTACTCTCCTGTGTTTCCTATAGGGCCAGAACAGTGAGCTTGCTCAGAACCAAAGAACTGTGCTTCCTACACACACGGGGCATATCTAGTTCAACTCTGCTTAGGAAACTGACCAGAACAGTAGCTTCTCTTCAGTCCAATACACTGTACTTGCTGGGAACAGACGCGAGTGCTATTTGCACTGTGTATGGCAATGGGAGCGCAATAGTGACTCTTCTTAGCAGAAAACAACTCTTGCTCGTAGGACCAGAAACTGCATGGGATTCTACACCGTTTAGGACTGGGAAACAAACGCTAGCTCGCCTTGCAAGAAACACACTCTGCTTTTGAGAAAACAGCACTCTTCTACTCTCCTGTGTTTCCTATAGGGCCAGAACAGTGAGCTTGCTCAGAAGAAAAGAACTGTGCTTCCTACACACACGGGGCATATCTAGTTCAACTCTGCTTAGGAAACTGACCAGAACAGTAGCTTCTCTTCAGTCCAATACACTGTACTTGCTGGGAACAGACGCGAGTGCTATTTGCACTGTGTGTGGCAATGGGAGCGCAATAGTGACTCTTCTTAGCAGAAAACAACTCTTCTCATAGGACCAGAATCTGCATGGGATTCAACTCCGTTTAGGACTGGGAAACAAACGCTAGCTCACCTTGCAAAAAACACACTCTGCTTTTGAGAAAACAGCACTCTTCTACTCTCCTGTGTTTCCTATAGGGCCAGAACAGTGAGCTTGCTCAGAACCAAAGAACTGTGCTTCCTACACACACGGGGCATATCTAGTTCAACTCTGCTTAGAAAAGTGACAAGAACAGTAGCTTCTCTTCAGTCCAATACACTGTACTTGCTGGGAACAGACGCGAGTGCTATTTGCACTGTGTATGGCAATGGGAGCGCAATAGTGACTCTTCTTAGCAGAAAACAACTCTTGCTCGTAGGACCACAAACTGCATGGGATTCAACTCCGTTTCGGACTGGGAAACAAACGCTAGCTCGCCTTGCAAGAAACACACTCTGCTTTTGAGAAAACAGCACTCTTCTACTCTCCTGTGTTTCCTATAGGGCCAGAACAGTGAGCTTGCTCAGAACAAAAGAACTGTGCTTCCTACACACACGGGGCATATCTAGTTCAACTCTGCTTAGGAAACTGACCAGAACAGTAGCTTCTCTTCAGTCCAATACACTGTACTTGCTGGGAACAGACGCGAGTGCTATTTGCACTGTGTATGGCAATGGGAGCGCAATAGTGACTCTTCTTAGCAGAAAACAACTCTTGCTCGTAGGACCAGAAACTGCATGGGATTCTACTCCGTTTAGGACTGGGAAACAAACGCTAGCTCGCCTTGCAAGAAACACACTCTGCTTTTGAGAAAACAGCACTCTTCTACTCTCCTGTGTTTCCTATAGGGCCAGAACAGTGAGCTTGCTCAGAACAAAAGAACTGTGCTTCCTACACACACGGGGCATATCTAGTTCAACTCTGCTTAGGAAACTGACCAGAACAGTAGCTTCTCTTCAGTCCAATACACTGTACTTGCTGGGAACAGACGCGAGTGCTATTTGCACTGTGTATGGCAATGGGAGCGCAATAGTGACTCTTCTTAGCAGAAAACAACTCTTGCTCGTAGGACCAGAAACTGCATGGGATTCAACTCCGTTTAGGACTGGGAAACAAACGCTAGCTCGCCTTGCAAGAAACACACTCTGCTTTTGAGAAAACAGCACTCTTCTACTCTCCTGTGTTTCCTATAGGGCCAGAACAGTGAGCTTGCTCAGAACAAAAGAACTGTGCTTCCTACACACACGGGGCATATCTAGTTCAACTCTGCTTAGGAAACTGACCAGAACAGTAGCTTCTCTTCAGTCCAATACACTGTACTTGCTGGGAACAGACGCGAGTGCTATTTGCACTGTGTATGGCAATGGGAGCGCAATAGTGACTCTTCTTAGCAGAAAACAACTCTTGCTCGTAGGACCAGAAACTGCATGGGATTCAACTCCGTTTAGGACTGGGAAACAAACGCTAGCTCGCCTTGCAAGAAACACACTCTGCTTTTGAGAAAACAGCACTCTTCTACTCTCCTGTGTTTCCTATAGGGCCGGAACAGTGAGCTTGCTCAGAACCAAAGAACTGTGCTTCCTACACACACGGGGCATATCTAGTTCAACTCTGCTTAGGAAACTGACCAGAACAGTAGCTTCTCTTCAGTCCAATACACTGTACTTGCTGGGAACAGACGCGAGTGCTATTTGCACTGTGTATGGCAATGGGAGCGCAATAGTGACTCTTCTTAGCAGAAAACAACTCTTGCTCGTAGGACCAGAAACTGCATGGGATTCAACTCCGTTTAGGACTGGGAAACAAACGCTAGCTCGCCTTGCAAGAAACACACTCTGCTTTTGAGAAAACAGCACTCTTCTACTCTCCTGTGTTTCCTATAGGGCCAGAACAGTGAGCTTGCTCAGAACCAAAGAACTGTGCTTCCTACACACACGGGGCATATCTAGTTCAACTCTGCTTAGGAAACTGACCAGAACAGTAGCTTCTCTTCAGTCCAATACACTGTACTTGCTGGGAACAGACGCGAGTGCTATTTGCACTGTGTATGGCAATGGGAGCGCAATAGTGACTCTTCTTAGCAGAAAACAACTCTTGCTCGTAGGACCAGAAACTGCATGGGATTCTACACCGTTTAGGACTGGGAAACAAACGCTAGCTCGCCTTGCAAGAAACACACTCTGCTTTTGAGAAAACAGCACTCTTCTACTCTCCTGTGTTTCCTATAGGGCCAGAACAGTGAGCTTGCTCAGAACAAAAGAACTGTGCTTCCTACACACACGGGGCATATCTAGTTCAACTCTGCTTAGGAAACTGACCAGAACAGTAGCTTCTCTTCAGTCCAATACACTGTACTTGCTGGGAACAGACGCGAGTGCTATTTTCACTGTGTGTGGCAATGGGAGCGCAATAGTGACTCTTCTTAGCAGAAAACAACTCTTCTCATAGGACCAGAATCTGCATGGGATTCAACTCCGTTTAGGACTGGGAAACAAACGCTAGCTCACCTTGCAAAAAACACACTCTACTTTTGAGAAAACAGCACTCTTCTACTCTCCTGTGTTTCCTATAGGGCCAGAACAGTGAGCTTGCTCAGAACCAAAGAACTGTGCTTCCTACACACACGGGGCATATCTAGTTCAACTCTGCTTAGGAAACTGACAAGAACAGTAGCTTCTCTTCAGTCCAATACACTGTACTTGCTGGGAACAGACGCGAGTGCTATTTGCACTGTGTATGGCAATGGGAGCGCAATAGTGACTCTTCTTAGCAGAAAACAACTCTTGCTCGTAGGACCACAAACTGCATGGGATTCAACTCCGTTTCGGACTGGGAAACAAACGCTAGCTCGCCTTGCAAGAAACACACTCTGCTTTTGAGAAAACAGCACTCTTCTACTCTCCTGTGTTTCCTATAGGGCCAGAACAGTGAGCTTGCTCAGAACAAAAGAACTGTGCTTCCTACACACACGGGGCATATCTAGTTCAACTCTGCTTAGGAAACTGACCAGAACAGTAGCTTCTCTTCAGTCCAATACACTGTACTTGCTGGGAACAGACGCGAGTGCTATTTGCACTGTGTATGGCAATGGGAGCGCAATAGTGACTCTTCTTAGCAGAAAACAACTCTTGCTCGTAGGACCAGAAACTGCATGGGATTCTACTCCGTTTAGGACTGGGAAACAAACGCTAGCTCGCCTTGCAAGAAACACACTCTGCTTTTGAGAAAACAGCACTCTTCTACTCTCCTGTGTTTCCTATAGGGCCAGAACAGTGAGCTTGCTCAGAACAAAAGAACTGTGCTTCCTACACACACGGGGCATATCTAGTTCAACTCTGCTTAGGAAACTGACCAGAACAGTAGCTTCTCTTCAGTCCAATACACTGTACTTGCTGGGAACAGACGCGAGTGCTATTTGCACTGTGTATGGCAATGGGAGCGCAATAGTGACTCTTCTTAGCAGAAAACAACTCTTGCTCGTAGGACCAGAAACTGCATGGGATTCAACTCCGTTTAGGACTGGGAAACAAACGCTAGCTCGCCTTGCAAGAAACACACTCTGCTTTTGAGAAAACAGCACTCTTCTACTCTCCTGTGTTTCCTATAGGGCCAGAACAGTGAGCTTGCTCAGAACAAAAGAACTGTGCTTCCTACACACACGGGGCATATCTAGTTCAACTCTGCTTAGGAAACTGACCAGAACAGTAGCTTCTCTTCAGTCCAATACACTGTACATGCTGGGAACAGACGCGAGTGCTATTTGCACTGTGTATGGCAATGGGAGCGCAATAGTGACTCTTCTTAGCAGAAAACAACTCTTGCTCGTAGGACCAGAAACTGCATGGGATTCAACTCCGTTTAGGACTGGGAAACAAACGCTAGCTCGCCTTGCAAGAAACACACTCTGCTTTTGAGAAAACAGCACTCTTCTACTCTCCTGTGTTTCCTATAGGGCCAGAACAGTGAGCTTGCTCAGAACCAAAGAACTGTGCTTCCTACACACACGGGGCATATCTAGTTCAACTCTGCTTAGGAAACTGACCAGAACAGTAGCTTCTCTTCAGTCCAATACACTGTACTTGCTGGGAACAGACGCGAGTGCTATTTGCACTGTGTATGGCAATGGGAGCGCAATAGTGACTCTTCTTAGCAGAAAACAACTCTTGCTCGTAGGACCACAGACTGCATGGGATTCAACTCCGTTTAGGACTGGGAAACAAACGCTAGCTCGCCTTGCAAGAAACACACTCTGCTTTTGAGAAAACAGCACTCTTCTACTCTCCTGTGTTTCCTATAGGGCCAGAACAGTGAGCTTGCTCAGAACAAAAGAACTGTGCTTCCTACACACACGGGGCATATCTAGTTCAACTCTGCTTAGGAAACTGACAAGAACAGTAGCTTCTCTTCAGTCCAATACACGGTACTTGCTGGGAACAGACGCGAGTGCTATTTGCACTGTGTATGGCAATGGGAGCGCAATAGTGACTCTTCTTAGCAGAAAACAACTCTTGCTCGTAGGACCAGAAACTGCATGGGATTCAACTCCGTTTAGGACTGGGAAACAAACGCTAGCTCGCCTTGCAAGAAACACACTCTGCTTTTGAGAAAACAGCACTCTTCTACTCTCCTGTGTTTCCTATAGGGCCAGAACAGTGAGCTTGCTCAGAACCAAAGAACTGTGCTTCCTACACACACGGGGCATATCTAGTTCAACTCTGCTTAGGAAACTGACCAGAACAGTAGCTTCTCTTCAGTCCAATACACTGTACTTGCTGGGAACAGACGCGAGTGCTATTTGCACTGTGTATGGCAATGGGAGCGCAATAGTGACTCTTCTTAGCAGAAAACAACTCTTGCTCGTAGGACCAGCAACTGCATGGGATTCAACTCCGTTTAGGACTGGGAAACAAACGCTAGCTCGCCTTGCAAGAAACACACTCTGCTTTTGAGAAAACAGCACTCTTCTACTCTCCTGTGTTTCCTATAGGGCCAGAACAGTGAGCTTGCTCAGAACAAAAGAACTGTGCTTCCTACACACACGGGGCATATCTAGTTCAACTCTGCTTAGGAAACTGACCAGAACAGTAGCTTCTCTTCAGTCCAATACACTGTACTTGCTGGGAACAGACGCGAGTGCTATTTGCACTGTGTATGGCAATGGGAGCGCAATAGTGACTCTTCTTAGCAGAAAACAACTCTTGCTCGTAGGACCAGAATCTGCATGGGATTCAACTCCGTTTAGGACTGGGAAACAAACGCTAGCTCGCCTTGCAAGAAACACACTCTGCTTTTGAGAAAACAGCACTCTTCTACTCTCCTGTGTTTCCTATAGGGCCAGAACAGTGAGCTTGCTCAGAACAAAAGAACTGTGCTTCCTACACACACGGGGCATATCTAGTTCAACTCTGCTTAGGAAACTGACCAGAACAGTAGCTTCTCTTCAGTCCAATACACTGTACTTGCTGGGAACAGACGCGAGTGCTATTTGCACTGTGTATGGCAATGGGAGCACAATAGTGACTCTTCTAAGCAGAAAACAACTCTTGCTCGTAGGACCAGCAACTGCATGGGATTCAACTCCGTTTAGGACTGGGAAACAAACGCTAGCTCGCCTTGCAAGAAACACACTCTGCTTTTGAGAAAACAGCACTCTTCTACTCTCCTGTGTTTCCTATAGGGCCAGAACAGTGAGCTTGCTCAGAACAAAAGAACTGTGCTTCCTACACACACGGGGCATATCTAGTTCAACTCTGCTTAGGAAACTGACCAGAACAGTAGCTTCTCTTCAGTCCAATACACTGTACTTGCTGGGAACAGACGCGAGTGCTATTTGCACTGTGTATGGCAATGGGAGCGCAATAGTGACTCTTCTTAGCAGAAAACAACTCTTCTCATAGGACCAGAATCTGCATGGGATTCTACTCCGTTTAGGACTGGGAAACAAACGCTAGCTCGCCTTGCAAGAAACACACTCTGCTTTTGAGAAAACAGCACTCTTCTACTCTCCTGTGTTTCCTATAGGGCCAGAACAGTGAGCTTGCTCAGAACCAAAGAACTGTGCTTCCTACACACACGGGGCATATCTAGTTCAACTCTGCTTAGGAAACTGACCAGAACAGTAGCTTCTCTTCAGTCCAATACACTGTACTTGCTGGGAACAGACGCGAGTGCTATTTGCACTGTGTATGGCAATGGGAGCACAATAGTGACTCTTCTAAGCAGAAAACAACTCTTGCTCGTAGGACCAGAAACTGCATGGGATTCAACTCCGTTTAGGACTGGGAAACAAACGCTAGCTCGCCTTGCAAGAAACACACTCTGCTTTTGAGAAAACAGCACTCTTCTACTCTCCTGTGTTTCCTATAGGGCCAGAACAGTGAGCTTGCTCAGAACAAAAGAACTGTGCTTCCTACACACACGGGGCATATCTAGTTCAACTCTGCTTAGGAAACTGACCAGAACAGTAGCTTCTCTTCAGTCCAATACACTGTACTTGCTGGGAACAGACGCGAGTGCTATTTGCACTGTGTATGGCAATGGGAGCGCAATAGTGACTCTTCTTAGCAGAAAACAAAATTGCTCGTAGGACCAGAATCTGCATGGGATTCTACTCCGTTTAGGACTGGGAAACAAACGCTAGCTCGCCTTGCAAGAAACACACTCTGCTTTTGAGAAAACAGCACTCTTCTACTCTCCTGTGTTTCCTATAGGGCCAGAACAGTGAGCTTGCTCAGAAGAAAAGAACTGTGCTTCCTACACACACGGGGCATATCTAGTTCAACTCTGCTTAGGAAACTGACCAGAACAGTAGCTTCTCTTCAGTCCAATACACTGTACTTGCTGGGAACAGACGCGAGTGCTATTTGCACTGTGTATGGCAATGGGAGCGCAATAGTGACTCTTCTTAGCAGAAAACAACTCTTGCTCGTAGGACCACAAACTGCATGGGATTCAACTCCGTTTCGGACTGGGAAACAAACGCTAGCTCGCCTTGCAAGAAACACACTCTGCTTTTGAGAAAACAGCACTCTTCTACTCTCCTGTGTTTCCTATAGGGCCAGAACAGTGAGCTTGCTCAGAACAAAAGAACTGTGCTTCCTACACACACGGGGCATATCTAGTTCAACTCTGCTTAGGAAACTGACCAGAACAGTAGCTTCTCTTCAGTCCAATACACTGTACTTGCTGGGAACAGACGCGATTGCTATTTGCACTGTGTATGGCAATGGGAGCGCAATAGTGACTCTTCTTAGCAGAAAACAACTCTTGCTCGTAGGACCAGAAACTGCATGGGATTCAACTCCGTTTAGGACTGGGAAACAAACGCTAGCTCGCCTTGCAAGAAACACACTCTGCTTTTGAGAAAACAGCACTCTTCTACTCTCCTGTGTTTCCTATAGGGCCAGAACAGTGAGCTTGCTCAGAACAAAAGAACTGTGCTTCCTACACACACGGGGCATATCTAGTTCAACTCTGCTTAGGAAACTGACCAGAACAGTAGCTTCTCTTCAGTCCAATACACTGTACTTGCTGGGAACAGACGCGAGTGCTATTTGCACTGTGTATGGCAATGGGAGCGCAATAGTGACTCTTCTTAGCAGAAAACAACTCTTGCTCGTAGGACCAGAAACTGCATGGGATTCAACTCCGTTTAGGACTGGGAAACAAACGCTAGCTCGCCTTGCAAGAAACACACTCTGCTTTTGAGAAAACAGCACTCTTCTACTCTCCTGTGTTTCCTATAGGGCCAGAACAGTGAGCTTGCTCAGAACCAAAGAACTGTGCTTCCTACACACACGGGGCATATCTAGTTCAACTCTGCTTAGGAAACTGACCAGAACAGTAGCTTCTCTTCAGTCCAATACACTGTACTTGCTGGGAACAGACGCGAGTGCTATTTGCACTGTGTATGGCAATGGGAGCGCAATAGTGACTCTTCTTAGCAGAAAACAACTCTTGCTCGTAGGACCACAGACTGCATGGGATTCAACTCAGTTTAGGACTGGGAAACAAACGCTAGCTCGCCTTGCAAGAAACACACTCTGCTTTTGAGAAAACAGCACTCTTCTACTCTCCTGTGTTTCCTATAGGGCCAGAACAGTGAGCTTGCTCAGAACAAAAGAACTGTGCTTCCTACACACACGGGGCATATCTGGTTCAACTCTGCTTAGGAAACTGACAAGAACAGTAGCTTCTCTTCAGTCCAATACACTGTACTTGCTGGGAACAGACGCGAGTGCTATTTGCACTGTGTATGGCAATGGGAGCGCAATAGTGACTCTTCTTAGCAGAAAACAACTCTTGCTCGTAGGACCACAAACTGCATGGGATTCAACTCCGTTTCGGACTGGGAAACAAACGCTAGCTCGCCTTGCAAGAAACACACTCTGCTTTTGAGAAAACAGCACTCTTCTACTCTCCTGTGTTTCCTATAGGGCCAGAACAGTGAGCTTGCTCAGAACAAAAGAACTGTGCTTCCTACACACACGGGGCATATCTAGTTCAACTCTGCTTAGGAAACTGACCAGAACAGTAGCTTCTCTTCAGTCCAATACACTGTACTTGCTGGGAACAGACGCGATTGCTATTTGCACTGTGTATGGCAATGGGAGCGCAATAGTGACTCTTCCTAGCAGAAAACAACTCTTGCTCGTAGGACCAGAAACTGCATGGGATTCAACTCCGTTTAGGACTGGGAAACAAACGCTAGCTCGCCTTGCAAGAAACACACTCTGCTTTTGAGAAAACAGCACTCTTCTACTCTCCTGTGTTTCCTATAGGGCCAGAACAGTGAGCTTGCTCAGAACAAAAGAACTGTGCTTCCTACACACACGGGGCATATCTAGTTCAACTCTGCTTAGGAAACTGACCAGAACAGTAGCTTCTCTTCAGTCCAATACACTGTACTTGCTGGGAACAGACGCGAGTGCTATTTGCACTGTGTATGGCAATGGGAGCGCAATAGTGACTCTTCTTAGCAGAAAACAACTCTTGCTCGTAGGACCAGAAACTGCATGGGATTCAACTCCGTTTAGGACTGGGAAACAAACGCTAGCTCGCCTTGCAAGAAACACACTCTGCTTTTGAGAAAACAGCACTCTTCTACTCTCCTGTGTTTCCTATAGGGCCAGAACAGTGAGCTTGCTCAGAACCAAAGAACTGTGCTTCCTACACACACGGGGCATATCTAGTTCAACTCTGCTTCGGAAACTGACCAGAACAGTAGCTTCTCTTCAGTCCAATACACTGTACTTGCTGGGAACAGACGCGAGTGCTATTTGCACTGTGTATGGCAATGGGAGCGCAATAGTGACTCTTCTTAGCAGAAAACAACTCTTGCTCGTAGGACCACAGACTGCATGGGATTCAACTCAGTTTAGGACTGGGAAACAAACGCTAGCTCGCCTTGCAAGAAACACACTCTGCTTTTGAGAAAACAGCACTCTTCTACTCTCCTGTGTTTCCTATAGGGCCAGAACAGTGAGCTTGCTCAGAACAAAAGAACTGTGCTTCCTACACACACGGGGCATATCTGGTTCAACTCTGCTTAGGAAACTGACAAGAACAGTAGCTTCTCTTCAGTCCAATACACTGTACTTGCTGGGAACAGACGCGAGTGCTATTTGCACTGTGTATGGCAATGGGAGCGCAATAGTGACTCTTCTTAGCAGAAAACAAAATTGCTCGTAGGACCAGAATCTGCATGGGATTCTACTCCGTTTAGGACTGGGAAACAAACGCTAGCTTGCCTTCCAAGAAACACACTCTGCTTTTGAGAAAACAGCACTCTTCTACTCTTCTCTGTTTCCTATAGGGCCAGAACAGTGAGCTTGCTCAGAACAAAAGAACTGTGCTTCCTACACACACGGGGCATATCTAGTTCAACTCTGCTTAGGAAACTGACCAGAACAGTAGCTTCTCTTCAGTCCAATACACTGTACTTGCTGGGAACAGACGCGAGTGCTATTTGCACTGTGTATGGCAATGGGAGCGCAATAGTGACTCTTCTTAGCAGAAAACAACTCTTGCTCGTAGGACCAGAAACTGCATGGGATTCAACTCCGTTTCGGACTGGGAAACAAACGCTAGCTCGCCTTGCAAGAAACACACTCTGCTTTTGAGAAAACAGCACTCTTCTACTCTCCTGTGTTTCCTATAGGGCCAGAACAGTGAGCTTGCTCAGAACAAAAAAACTGTGCTTCCTACACACACGGGGTATATCTAGTTCAACTCTGCTTAGGAAACTGACCAGAACAGTAGCTTCTCTTCAGTCCAATACACTGTACTTGCTGGGAACAGACGCGAGTGCTATTTGCACTGTGTGTGGCAATGGGAGCGCAATAGTGACTCTTCTTAGCAGAAAACAACTCTTCTCATAGGACCAGAATCTGCATGGGATTCAACTCCGTTTGGGACTGGGAAACAAACGCTAGCTCACCTTGCAAAAAACACACTCTGCTTTTGAGAAAACAGCACTCTTCTACTCTCCTGTGTTTCCTATAGGGCCAGAACAGTGAGCTTGCTCAGAACAAAAGAACTGTGCTTCCTACACACACGGGGCATATCTAGTTCAACTCTGCTTAGGAAACTGACAAGAACAGTAGCTTCTCTTCAGTCCAATACACTGTACTTGCTGGGAACAGACGCGAGTGCTATTTGCACTGTGTATGGCAATGGGAGCGCAATAGTGACTCTTCTTACCAGAAAACAACTCTTGCTCGTAGGACCACAAACTGCATGGGATTCAACTCCATTTCGGACTGGGAAACAAACGCTAGCTCGCCTTGCAAGAAACACACTCTGCTTTTGAGAAAACAGCACTCTTCTACTCTCCTGTGTTTCCTATAGGGCCAGAACAGTGAGCTTGCTCAGAACAAAAGAACTGTGCTTCCTACACACACGGGGCATATCTAGTTCAACTCTGCTTAGGAAACTGACCAGAACAGTAGCTTCTCTTCAGTCCAATACACTGTACTTGCTGGGAACAGACGCGAGTGCTATTTGCACTGTGTATGGCAATGGGAGCGCAATAGTGACTCTTCTTAGCAGAAAACAACTCTTGCTCGTAGGACCAGAAACTGCATGGGATTCTACTCCTTTTAGGACTGGGAAACAAACGCTAGCTCGCCTTGCAAGAAACACACTCTGCTTTTGAGAAAACAGCACTCTTCTACTCTCCTGTGTTTCCTATAGGGCCAGAACAGTGAGCTTGCTCAGAACAAAAGAACTGTGCTTCCTACACACACGGGGCATATCTAGTTCAACTCTGCTTAGGAAACTGACCAGAACAGTAGCTTCTCTTCAGTCCAATACACTGTACTTGCTGGGAACAGACGCGAGTGCTATTTGCACTGTGTATGGCAATGGGAGCGCAATAGTGACTCTTCTTAGCAGAAAACAACTCTTGCTCGTAGGACCAGAAACTGCATGGGATTCAACTCCGTTTAGGACTGGGAAACAAACGCTAGCTCGCCTTGCAAGAAACACACTCTGCTTTTGAGAAAACAGCACTCTTCTACTCTCCTGTGTTTCCTATAGGGCCAGAACAGTGAGCTTGCTCAGAACAAAAGAACTGTGCTTCCTACACACACGGGGCATATCTAGTTCAACTCTGCTTAGGAAACTGACCAGAACAGTAGCTTCTCTTCAGTCCAATACACTGTACTTGCTGGGAACAGACGCGAGTGCTATTTGCACTGTGTATGGCAATGGGAGCGCAATAGTGACTCTTCTTAGCAGAAAACAACTCTTGCTCCTAGGACCAGAAACTGCATGGGATTCAACTCCGTTTAGGACTGGGAAACAAACGCTAGCTCGCCTTGCAAGAAACACACTCTGCTTTTGAGAAAACAGCACTCTTCTACTCTCCTGTGTTTCCTATAGGGCCAGAACAGTGAGCTTGCTCAGAACAAAAGAACTGTGCTTCCTACACACACGGGGCATATCTAGTTCAACTCTGCTTAGGAAACTGACCAGAACAGTAGCTTCTCTTCAGTCCAATACACTGTACTTGCTGGGAACAGACGCGAGTGCTATTTGCACTGTGTATGGCAATGGGAGCGCAATAGTGACTCTTCTTAGCAGAAAACAACTCTTGCTCGTAGGACCAGAAACTGCATGGGATTCAACTCCGTTTAGGACTGGGAAACAAACGCTAGCTCGCCTTGCAAGAAACACACTCTGCTTTTGAGAAAACAGCACTCTTCTACTCTCCTGTGTTTCCTATAGGGCCAGAACAGTGAGCTTGCTCAGAACCAAAGAACTGTGCTTCCTACACACACGGGGCATATCTAGTTCAACTCTGCTTAGGAAACTGACCAGAACAGTAGCTTCTCTTCAGTCCAATACACTGTACTTGCTGGGAACAGACGCGAGTGCTATTTGCACTGTGTATGGCAATGGGAGCGCAATAGTGACTCTTCTTAGCAGAAAACAACTCTTGCTCGTAGGACCAGAAACTGCATGGGATTCAACTCCGTTTAGGACTGGGAAACAAACGCTAGCTCGCCTTGCAAGAAACACTCTGCTTTTGAGAAAACAGCACTCTTCTACTCTCCTGTGTTTCCTATAGGGCCAGAACAGTGAGCTTGCTCAGAACAAAAAAACTGTGCTTCCTACACACACGGGGCATATCTAGTTCAACTCTGCTTAGGAAACTGACCAGAACAGTAGCTTCTCTTCAGTCCAATACACTGTACTTGCTGGGAACAGACGCGAGTGCTATTTGCACTGTGTATGGCAATGGGAGCGCAATAGTGACTCTTCTTAGCAGAAAACAACTCTTGCTCGTAGGACCAGAAACTGCATGGGAATCAACTCCGTTTAGGACTGGGAAACAAACGCTAGCTCGCCTTGCAAGAAACACACTCTGCTTTTGAGAAAACAGCACTCTTCTACTCTCCTGTGTTTCCTATAGGGCCAGAACAGTGAGCTTGCTCAGAACCAAAGAACTGTGCTTCCTACACACACGGGGCATATCTAGTTCAACTCTGCTTAGGAAACTGACCAGAACAGTAGCTTCTCTTCAGTCCAATACACTGTACTTGCTGGGAACAGACGCGAGTGCTATTTGCACTGTGTATGGCAATGGGAGCGCAATAGTGACTCTTCTTAGCAGAAAACAACTCTTGCTCGTAGGACCAGAAACTGCATGGGATTCAACTCCGTTTCGGACTGGGAAACAAACGCTAGCTCGCCTTGCAAGAAACACACTCTGCTTTTGAGAAAACAGCACTCTTCTACTCTCCTGTGTTTCCTATAGGGCCAGAACAGTGAGCTTGCTCAGAACAAAAGAACTGTGCTTCCTACACACACGGGGCATATCTAGTTCAACTCTGCTTAGGAAACTGACCAGAACAGTAGCTTCTCTTCAGTCCAATACACTGTACTTGCTGGGAACAGACGCGAGTGCTATTTGCACTGTGTATGGCAATGGGAGCGCAATAGTGACTCTTCTTAGCAGAAAACAACTCTTGCTCGTAGGACCAGAAACTGCATGGGATTCAACTCCGTTTAGGACTGGGAAACAAACGCTAGCTCGCCTTGCAAGAAACACACTCTGCTTTTGAGAAAACAGCACTCTTCTACTCTCCTGTGTTTCCTATAGGGCCAGAACAGTGAGCTTGCTCAGAACAAAAGAACTGTGCTTCCTACACACACGGGGCATATCTAGTTCAACTCTGCTTAGGAAACTGACCAGAACAGTAGCTTCTCTTCAGTCCAATACACTGTACTTGCTGGGAACAGACGCGAGTGCTATTTGCACTGTGTATGGCAATGGGAGCGCAATAGTGACTCTTCTTAGCAGAAAACAACTCTTGCTCGTAGGACCAGAAACTGCATGGGATTCAACTCCGTTTAGGACTGGGAAACAAACGCTAGCTCGCCTTGCAAGAAACACACTCTGCTTTTGAGAAAACAGCACTCTTCTACTCTCCTGTGTTTCCTATAGGGCCAGAACAGTGAGCTTGCTCAGAACAAAAGAACTGTGCTTCCTACACACACGGGGCATATCTAGTTCAACTCTGCTTAGGAAACTGACAAGAACAGTAGCTTCTCTTCAGTCCAATACACTGTACTTGCTGGGAACAGACGCGAGTGCTATTTGCACTGTGTATGGCAATGGGAGCGCAATAGTGACTCTTCTTTGGAGAAAACAACTCTTGCTCGTAGGACCAGAAACTGCATGGGATTCAACTCCGTTTAGGACTGGGAAACAAACGCTAGCTCGCCTTGCAAGAAACACACTCTGCTTTTGAGAAAACAGCACTCTTCTACTCTCCTGTGTTTCCTATAGGGCCAGAACAGTGAGCTTGCTCAGAACAAAAGAACTGTGCTTCCTACACACACGGGGCATATCTAGTTCAACTCTGCTTAGGAAACTGACCAGAACAGTAGCTTCTCTTCAGTCCAATACACTGTACTTGCTGGGAACAGACGCGAGTGCTATTTGCACTGTGTATGGCAATGGGAGCGCAATAGTGACTCTTCTTAGCAGAAAACAAAATTGCTCGTAGGACCAGAATCTGCATGGGATTCTACTCCGTTTAGGACTGGGAAACAAACGCTAGCTTGCCTTGCAAGAAACACACTCTGCTTTTGAGAAAACAGCACTCTTCTACTCTCCTGTGTTTCCTATAGGGCCAGAACAGTGAGCTTGCTCAGAACAAAAGAACTGTGCTTCCTACACACACGGGGCATATCTAGTTCAACTCTGCTTAGGAAACTGACCAGAACAGTAGCTTCTCTTCAGTCCAATACACTGTACTTGCTGGGAACAGACGCGAGTGCTATTTGCACTGTGTATGGCAATGGGAGCGCAATAGTGACTCTTCTTAGCAGAAAACAACTCTTGCTCGTAGGACCAGAAACTGCATGGGATTCAACTCCGTTTAGGACTGGGAAACAAACGCTAGCTCGCCTTGCAAGAAACACTCTGCTTTTGAGAAAACAGCACTCTTCTACTCTCCTGTGTTTCCTATAGGGCCAGAACAGTGAGCTTGCTCAGAACAAAAGAACTGTGCTTCCTACACACACGGGGCATATCTAGTTCAACTCTGCTTAGGAAACTGACAAGAACAGTAGCTTCTCTTCAGTCCAATACACTGTACTTGCTGGGAACAGACGCGAGTGCTATTTGCACTGTGTATGGCAATGGGAGCGCAATAGTGACTCTTCTTAGCAGAAAACAACTCTTGCTCGTAGGACCAGAAACTGCATGGGATTCAACTCCGTTTAGGACTGGGAAACAAACGCTAGCTCGCCTTGCAAGAAACACACTCTGCTTTTGAGAAAACAGCACTCTTCTACTCTCCTGTGTTTCCTATAGGGCCAGAACAGTGAGCTTGCTCAGAACAAAAGAACTGTGCTTCCTACACACATGGGGCATATCTAGTTCAACTCTGCTTAGGAAACTGACCAGAACAGTAGCTTCTCTTCAGTCCAATACACTGTACTTGCTGGGAACAGACGCGAGTGCTATTTGCACTGTGTATGGCAATGGGAGTGCAATAGTGACTCTTCTTAGCAGAAAACAACTCTTGCTCGTAGGACCACAGACTGCATGGGATTCAACTCCGTTTAGGACTGGGAAACAAACGCTAGCTCGCCTTGCAAGAAACACACTCTGCTTTTGAGAAAACAGCACTCTTCTACTCTCCTGTGTTTCCTATAGGGCCAGAACAGTGAGCTTGCTCAGAACCAAAGAACTGTGCTTCCTACACACACGGGGCATATCTAGTTCAACTCTGCTTAGGAAACTGACCAGAACAGTAGCTTCTCTTCAGTCCAATACACTGTACGTGCTGGGAACAGACGCGAGTGCTATTTGCACTGTGTATGGCAATGGGAGCGCAATAGTGACTCTTCTTAGCAGAAAACAACTCTTGCTCGTAGAACCAGAAACTGCATGGGATTCAACTCCGTTTAGGACTGGGAAACAAACGCTAGCTCGCCTTGCAAGAAACACACTCTGCTTTTGAGAAAACAGCACTCTTCTACTCTCCTGTGTTTCCTATAGGGCCAGAACAGTGAGCTTGCTCAGAACCAAAGAACTGTGCTTCCTACACACACGGGGCATATCTAGTTCAACTCTGCTTAGGAAACTGACCAGAACAGTAGCTTCTCTTCAGTCCAATACACTGTACTTGCTGGGAACAGACGCGAGTGCTATTTGCACTGTGTATGGCAATGGGAGCGCAATAGTGACTCTTCTTAGCAGAAAACAACTCTTGCTCGTAGGACCAGAAACTGCATGGGATTCTACTCCGTTTAGGACTGGGAAACAAACGCTAGCTCGCCTTGCAAGAAACACACTCTGCTTTTGAGAAAACAGCACTCTTCTACTCTCCTGTGTTTCCTATAGGGCCAGAACAGTGAGCTTGCTCAGAACAAAAGAACTGTGCTTCCTACACACATGGGGCATATCTAGTTCAACTCTGCTTAGGAAACTGACCAGAATGTAGCTTCTCTTCAGTCCAATACACTGTACTTGCTGGGAACAGACGCGAGTGCTATTTGCACTGTGTATGGCAATGGGAGCGCAATAGTGACTCTTCTTAGCAGAAAACAACTCTTGCTCGTAGGACCAGAAACTGCATGGGATTCAACTCCATTTAGGACTGGGAAACAAACGCTAGCTCGCCTTGCAAGAAACACACTCTGCTTTTGAGAAAACAGCACTCTTCTACTCTCCTGTGTTTCCTATAGGGCCAGAACAGTGAGCTTGCTCAGAACAAAAGAACTGTGCTTCCTACACACACGGGGCATATCTAGTTCAACTCTGCTTAGGAAACTGACCAGAACAGTAGCTTCTCTTCAGTCCAATACACTGTACTTGCTGGGAACAGACGCGAGTGCTATTTGCACTGTGTATGGCAATGGGAGCGCAATAGTGACTCTTCTTAGCAGAAAACAACTCTTGCTCGTAGGACCAGAATCTGCATGGGATTCAACTCCGTTTAGGACTGGGAAACAAACGCTAGCTCGCCTTGCAAGAAACACACTCTGCTTTTGAGAAAACAGCACTCTTCTACTCTCCTGTGTTTCCTATAGGGCCAGAACAGTGAGCTTGCTCAGAACAAAAGAACTGTGCTTCCTACACACACGGGGCATATCTAGTTCAACTCTGCTTAGGAAACTGACCAGAACAGTAGCTTCTCTTCAGTCCAATACACTGTACTTGCTGGGAACAGACGCGAGTGCTATTTGCACTGTGTATGGCAATGGGAGCACAATAGTGACTATTCTTAGCAGAAAACAACTCTTGCTCGTAGGACCAGAATCTGCATGGGATTCTACTCCGTTTAGGACTGGGAAACAAACGCTAGCTTGCCTTGCAAGAAACACACTCTGCTTTTGAGAAAACAGCACTCTTCTACTCTCCTGTGTTTCCTATAGGGCCAGAACAGTGAGCTTGCTCAGAACAAAAGAACTGTGCTTCCTACACACACGGGGCATATCTAGTTCAACTCTGCTTAGGAAACTGACCAGAACAGTAGCTTCTCTTCAGTCCAATACACTGTACTTGCTGGGAACAGACGCGAGTGCTATTTGCACTGTGTATGGCAATGGGAGCGCAATAGTGACTCTTCTTAGCAGAAAACAACTCTTGCTCGTAGGACCAGAAACTGCATGGGATTCAACTCCGTTTAGGACTGGGAAACAAACGCTAGCTCGCCTTGCAAAAAACACACTCTGCTTTTGAGAAAACAACACTCTTCTACTCTCCTGTGTTTCCTATAGGGCCAGAACAGTGAGCTTGCTCAGAACAAAAGAACTGTGCTTCCTACACACACGGGGCATATCTAGTTCAACTCTGCTTAGGAAACTGACCAGAACAGTAGCTTCTCTTCAGTCCAATACACTGTACTTGCTGGGAACAGACGCGAGTGCTATTTGCACTGTGTATGGCAATGGGAGCGCAATAGTGACTCTTCTTAGCAGAAAACAACTCTTGCTCGTAGGTCCAGAAACTGCATGGGATTCAACTCCGTTTAGGACTGGGAAACAAACGCTAGCTCGCCTTGCAAGAAACACACTCTGCTTTTGAGAAAACAGCACTCTTCTACTCTCCTGTGTTTCCTATAGGGCCAGAACAGTGAGCTTGCTCAGAACCAAAGAACTGTGCTTCCTACACACACGGGGCATATCTAGTTCAACTCTGCTTAAGAAACTGACCAGAACAGTAGCTTCTCTTCAGTCCAATACACTGTACTTGCTGGGAACAGACGCGAGTGCTATTTGCACTGTGTATGGCAATGGGAGCGCAATAGTGACTCTTCTTAGCAGAAAACAACTCTTGCTCGTAGGACCAGAAACTGCATGGGATTCAACTCCGTTTAGGACTGGGAAACAAACGCTAGCTCGCCTTGCAAGAAACACACTCTGCTTTTGAGAAAACAGCACTCTTCTACTCTCCTGTGTTTCCTATAGGGCCAGAACAGTGAGCTTGCTCAGAACAAAAGAACTGTGCTTCCTACACACACGGGGCATATCTAGTTCAACTCTGCTTAGGAAACTGACAAGAACAGTAGCTTCTCTTCAGTCCAATACACTGTACTTGCTGGCAACAGACGCGAGTGCTATTTGCACTGTGTATGGCAATGGGAGCGCAATAGTGACTCTTCTTAGCAGAAAACAACTCTTGCTCGTAGGACCAGAAACTGCATGGGATTCAACTCCGTTTAGGACTGGGAAACAAACGCTAGCTCGCCTTGCAAGAAACACACTCTGCTTTTGAGAAAACAGCACTCTTCTACTCTCCTGTGTTTCCTATAGGGCCAGAACAGTGAGCTTGCTCAGAACAAAAGAACTGTGCTTCCTACACACACGGGGCATATCTAGTTCAACTCTGCTTAGGAAACTGACCAGAACAGTAGCTTCTCTTCAGTCCAATACACTGTACTTGCTGGGAACAGACGCGAGTGCTATTTGCACTGTGTATGGCAATGGGAGCGCAATAGTGACTCTTCTTAGCAGAAAACAACTCTTGCTCGTAGGCCCACAAACTGCATGGGATTCAACTCCGTTTAGGACTGGGAAACAAACGCTAGCTCGCCTTGCAAGAAACACACTCTGCTTTTGAGAAAACAGCACTCTTCTACTCTCCTGTGTTTCCTATAGGGCCAGAACAGTGAGCTTGCTCAGAACAAAAGAACTGTGCTTCCTACACACACGGGGCATATCTAGTTCAACTCTGCTTAGGAAACTGACCAGAACAGTAGCTTCTCTTCAGTCCAATACACTGTACTTGCTGGGAACAGACGCGAGTGCTATTTGCACTGTGTATGGCAATGGGAGCGCAATAGTGACTCTTCTTAGCAGAAAACAACTCTTGCTCGTAGGACCAGAAACTGCATGGGATTCTACTCCGTTTAGGACTGGGAAACAAACGCTAGCTCGCCTTGCAAGAAACACACTCTGCTTTTGAGAAAACAGCACTCTTCTACTCTCCTGTGTTTCCTATAGGGCCAGAACAGTGAGCTTGCTCAGAACAAAAGAACTGTGCTTCCTACACACACGGGGCATATCTAGTTCAACTCTGCTTAGGAAACTGACCAGAACAGTAGCTTCTCTTCAGTCCAATACACTGTACTTGCTGGGAACAGACGCGAGTGCTATTTGCACTGTGTATGGCAATGGGAGCGCAATAGTGACTCTTCTTAGCAGAAAACAACTCTTGCTCGTAGGACCAGAATCTGCATGGGATTCAACTCCGTTTAGGACTGGGAAACAAACGCTAGCTCGCCTTGCAAAAAACACACTCTGCTTTTGAGAAAACAGCACTCTTCTACTCTCCTGTGTTTCCTATAGGGCCAGAACAGTGAGCTTGCTCAGAACAAAAGAACTGTGCTTCCTACACACACGGGCCATATCTAGTTCAACTCTGCTTAGGAAACTGACAAGAACAGTAGCTTCTCTTCAGTCCAATACACTGTACTTGCTGGGAACAGACGCCAGTGCTATTTGCACTGTGTATGGCAATGGGAGCGCAATAGTGACTCTTCTTAGCAGAAAACAACTCTTGCTCGTAGGACCACAAACTGCATGGGATTCAACTCCATTTAGGACTGGGGAACAAATGCTAGCTCTCCTTGCAAGAAACACACTCTGCTTTTGAGAAAACAGCACTCTTCTACTCTCCTGTGTTTCCTATAGGGCCAGAACAGTGAGCTTGCTCAGAACAAAAAAACTGTGCTTCCTACACACACGGGGCATATCTAGTTCAACTCTGCTTAGGAAACTGACCAGAACAGTAGCTTCTCTTCAGTCCAATACACTGTACTTGCTGGGAACAGACGCGAGTGCTATTTGCACTGTGTATGGCAATGGGAGCGCAATAGTGACTCTTCTTAGCAGAAAACAACTCTTGCTCGTAGGACCACAAACTGCATGGGATTCAACTCCGTTTAGGACTGGGAAACAAACGCTAGCTCGCCTTGCAAGAAACACACTCTGCTTTTGAGAAAACAGCACTCTTCTACTCTCCTGTGTTTCCTATAGGGCCAGAACAGTGAGCTTGCTCAGAACAAAAGAACTGTGCTTCCTACACACACGGGGCATATCTAGTTCAACTCTGCTTAGGAAACTGACCAGAACAGTAGCTTCTCTTCAGTCCAATACACTGTACTTGCTGGGAACAGACGCGAGTGCTATTTGCACTGTGTATGGCAAT
Source organism: Peromyscus eremicus (assembly GCF_949786415.1). Classification (NCBI taxonomy): domain Eukaryota; kingdom Metazoa; phylum Chordata; class Mammalia; order Rodentia; family Cricetidae; genus Peromyscus; species Peromyscus eremicus. The sequence goes on along the minus strand of NW_026736706.1, from coordinate 31,230 downwards.
GGGAGCGCAATAGTGACTCTTCTTAGCAGAAAACAACTCTTGCGCGTAGGACCACAAACTGCATGGGATTCAACTCCGTTTAGGACTGGGAAACAAACGCTAGCTCGCCTTGCAAGAAACACACTCTGCTTTTGAGACAACAGCACTCTTCTACTCTCCTGTGTTTCCTATAGGGCCAGAACAGTGAGCTTGCTCAGAACAAAAGAACTGTGCTTCCTACACACACGGGGCATATCTAGTTCAACTCTGCTTAGGAAACTGACCAGAACAGTAGCTTCTCTTCAGTCCAATACACTGTACTTGCTGGGAACAGACGCCAGTGCTATTTGCACTGTGTATGGCAATGGGAGCGCAATAGTGACTCTTCTTAGCAGAAAACAACTCTTGCTCGTAGGACCACAAACTGCATGGGATTCACTCCGTTTAGGACTGGGAAACAAACGCTAGCTCGCCTTGCAAGAAACACACTCTGCTTTTGAGAAAACAGCACTCTTCTACTCTCCTGTGTTTCCTATAGGGCCAGAACAGTGAGCTTGCTCAGAACAAAAGAACTGTGCTTCCTACACACACGGGGCATATCTAGTTCAACTCTGCTTAGGAAACTGACCAGAACAGTAGCTTCTCTTCAGTCCAATACACTGTACTTGCTGGGAACAGACGCGAGTGCTATTTGCACTGTGTATGGCAATGGGAGCGCAATAGTGACTCTTCTTAGCAGAAAACAACTCTTGCGCGTAGGACCACAAACTGCATGGGATTCAACTCCGTTTAGGACTGGGAAACAAACGCTAGCTCGCCTTGCAAGAAACACACTCTGCTTTTGAGACAACAGCACTCTTCTACTCTCCTGTGTTTCCTATAGGGCCAGAACAGTGAGCTTGCTCAGAACAAAAGAACTGTGCTTCCTACACACACGGGGCATATCTAGTTCAACTCTGCTTAGGAAACTGACCAGAACAGTAGCTTCTCTTCAGTCCAATACACTGTACTTGCTGGGAACAGACGCCAGTGCTATTTGCACTGTGTATGGCAATGGGAGCGCAATAGTGACTCTTCTTAGCAGAAAACAACTCTTGCTCGTAGGACCACAAACTGCATGGGATTCAACTCCGTTTAGGACTGGGAAACAAACGCTAGCTCGCCTTGCAAGAAACACACTCTGCTTTTGAGAAAACAGCACTCTTCTACTCTCCTGTGTTTCCTATAGGGCCAGAACAGTGAGCTTGCTCAGAACAAAAGAACTGTGCTTCCTACACACACGGGGCATATCTAGTTCAACTCTGCTTAGGAAACTGACCAGAACAGTAGCTTCTCTTCAGTCCAATACACTGTACTTGCTGGGAACAGACGCGAGTGCTATTTGCACTGTGTATGGCAATGGGAGCGCAATAGTGACTCTTCTTAGCAGAAAACAACTCTTGCGCGTAGGACCACAAACTGCATGGGATTCAACTCCGTTTAGGACTGGGAAACAAACGCTAGCTCGCCTTGCAAGAAACACACTCTGCTTTTGAGACAACAGCACTCTTCTACTCTCCTGTGTTTCCTATAGGGCCAGAACAGTGAGCTTGCTCAGAACAAAAGAACTGTGCTTCCTACACACACGGGGCATATCTAGTTCAACTCTGCTTAGGAAACTGACCAGAACAGTAGCTTCTCTTCAGTCCAATACACTGTACTTGCTGGGAACAGACGCCAGTGCTATTTGCACTGTGTATGGCAATGGGAGCGCAATAGTGACTCTTCTTAGCAGAAAACAACTCTTGCTCGTAGGACCACAAACTGCATGGGATTCAACTCCGTTTAGGACTGGGAAACAAACGCTAGCTCGCCTTGCAAGAAACACACTCTGCTTTTGAGAAAACATCACTCTTCTACTCTAGTGTTTTTCCTATAGGGCCAGAACAGTGAGCTTGCTCAGAACAAAAGAACTGTGCTTCCTACACACACGGGGCATATCTAGTTCAACTCTGCTTAGGAAACTGACCAGAACAGTAGCTTCTCTACAGTCCAATACACTGTACTTGATGGGAACAGACGCGAGTGCTATTTGCACTGTGTATGGCAATGGGAGCGCAATAGTGACTCTTCTTAGCAGAAAACAACTCTTGCTCGTAGGACCACAAACTGCATGGGATTCAACTCCCTTTAGGACTGGGAAACAAACGCTAGCTCGCCTTGCAAGAAACACACTCTGCTTTTGAGAAAACAGCACTCTTCTACTCTCCTGTGTTTCCTATAGGGCCAGAACAGTGAGCTTGCTCAGAACAAAAAAACTGTGCTTCCTACACACACGGGGCATATCTAGTTCAACTCTGCTTAGGAAACTGACCAGAACAGTAGCTTCTCTTCAGTCCAATACACTGTACTTGCTGGGAACAGACGCGAGTGCTATTTGCACTGTGTATGGCAATGGGAGCGCAATAGTGACTCTTCTTAGCAGAAAACAACTCTTGCTCGTAGGACCAGAATCTGCATGGGATTCAACTCCGTTTAGGACTGGGAAACAAACGCTAGCTCGCCTTGCAAAAAACACACTCTGCTTTTGAGAAAACAGCACTCTTCTACTCTCCTGTGTTTCCTATAGGGCCAGAACAGTGAGCTTGCTCAGAACAAAAGAACTGTGCTTCCTACACACACAGGGCATAGTTCAACTCTGCTTAGGAAACTGACCAGAACAGTAGCTTCTCTTCAGTCCAATACACTGTACTTGCTGGGAACAGACGTGAGTGCTATTTGCACTGTGTATGGCAATGGGAGCGCAATAGTGACTCTTCTTAGCAGAAAACAACTCTTGCTCGTAGGACCACAAACTGCATGGGATTCAACTCCGTTTAGGACTGGGAAACAAACGCTAGCTCGCCTTGCAAGAAACACACTCTGCTTTTGAGAAAACAGCACTCTTCTACTCTCCTGTGTTTCCTATAGGGCCAGAACAGTGAGCTTGCTCAGAACAAAAGAACTGTGCTTCCTACACACACGGGGCATATCTAGTTCAACTCTGCTTAGGAAACTGACCAGAACAGTAGCTTCTCTTCAGTCCAATACACTGTACTTGCTGGGAACAGACGCGAGTGCTATTTGCACTGTGTATGGCAATGGGAGCACAATAGTGACTCTTCTTAGCAGAAAACAACTCTTGCTCGTAGGACCACAAACTGCATGGGATTCAACTCCGTTTAGGACTGGGAAACAAACGCTAGCTCGCCTTGCAAGAAACACACTCTGCTTTTGAGAAAACAGCACTCTTCTACTCTCCTGTGTTTCCTATAGGGCCAGAACAGTGAGCTTGCTCAGAACAAAACAACTGTGCTTCCTACACACACGGGGCATATCTAGTTCAACTCTGCTTAAGAAACTGACAAGAACAGTAGCTTCTCTTCAGTCCAATACACTGTACTTGCTGGGAACAGTCGCGAGTGCTGTTTGCACTGTGTATGGCAATGGGAGCGCAATAGTGACTCTTCTTAGCAGAAAACAACTCTTGCTCGTAGGACCAGAAACTGCATGGGATTCTACTCCGTTTAGGACTGGGAAACAAACGCTAGCTCGCCTTGCAAGAAACACACTCTGCTTTTGAGAAAACAGCACTCTTTTACTCTCCTGTGTTTCCTATAGGGCCAGAACAGTGAGCTTGCTCAGAACAAAAGAACTGTGCTTCCTACACACACGGGGCATATCTAGTTCAACTCTGCTTAGGAAACTGACCAGAACAGTAGCTTCTCTTCAGTCCAATACACTGTACTTGCTGGGAACAGACGCGAGTGCTATTTGCACTGTGTATGGCAATGGGAGCGCAATAGTGACTCTTCTTAGCAGAAAACAACTCTTGCTCGTAGGACCAGAAACTGCATGGGATTCAACTCCGTTTAGGACTGGGAAACAAACGCTAGCTCGCCTTGCAAGAAACACACTCTGCTTTTGAGAAAACAGCACTCTTCTACTCTCCTGTGTTTCCTATAGGGCCAGAACAGTGAGCTTGCTCAGAACAAAAGAACTGTGCTTCCTACACACACGGGGCATATCTAGTTCAACTCTGCTTAGGAAACTGACCAGAACAGTAGCTTCTCTTCAGTCCAATACACTGTACTTGCTGGGAACAGACGCGAGTGCTATTTGCACTGTGTATGGCAATGGGAGCGCAATAGTGACTCTTCTTAGCAGAAAACAACTCTTGCTCGTAGGACCAGAATCTGCATGGGATTCAACTCCGTTTAGGACTGGGAAACAAACGCTAGCTCGCCTTGCAAAAAACACACTCTGCTTTTGAGAAAACAGCACTCTTCTACTCTCCTGTGTTTCCTATAGGGCCAGAACAGTGAGCTTGCTCAGAACAAAAGAACTGTGCTTCCTACACACACGGGGCATAGTTCAACTCTGCTTAGGAAACTGACCAGAACAGTAGCTTCTCTTCAGTCCAATACACTGTACTTGCTGGGAACAGACGTGAGTGCTATTTGCACTGTGTATGGCAATGGGAGCGCAATAGTGACTCTTCTTAGCAGAAAACAACTCTTGCTCGTAGGACCACAAACTGCATGGGATTCAACTCCGTTTAGGACTGGGAAACAAACGCTAGCTCGCCTTGCAAGAAACACACTCTGCTTTTGAGAAAACAGCACTCTTCTACTCTCCTGTGTTTCCTATAGGGCCAGAACAGTGAGCTTGCTCAGAACAAAAGAACTGTGCTTCCTACACACACGGGGCATATCTAGTTCAACTCTGCTTAGGAAACTGACCAGAACAGTAGCTTCTCTTCAGTCCAATACACTGTACTTGCTGGGAACAGACGCGAGTGCTATTTGCACTGTGTATGGCAATGGGAGCACAATAGTGACTCTTCTTAGCAGAAAACAACTCTTGCTCGTAGGACCACAAACTGCATGGGATTCAACTCCGTTTAGGACTGGGAAACAAACGCTAGCTCGCCTTGCAAGAAACACACTCTGCTTTTGAGAAAACAGCACTCTTCTACTCTCCTGTGTTTCCTATAGGGCCAGAACAGTGAGCTTGCTCAGAACAAAACAACTGTGCTTCCTACACACACGGGGCATATCTAGTTCAACTCTGCTTAAGAAACTGACAAGAACAGTAGCTTCTCTTCAGTCCAATACACTGTACTTGCTGGGAACAGTCGCGAGTGCTGTTTGCACTGTGTATGGCAATGGGAGCGCAATAGTGACTCTTCTTAGCAGAAAACAACTCTTGCTCGTAGGACCAGAAACTGCATGGGATTCTACTCCGTTTAGGACTGGGAAACAAACGCTAGCTCGCCTTGCAAGAAACACACTCTGCTTTTGAGAAAACAGCACTCTTTTACTCTCCTGTGTTTCCTATAGGGCCAGAACAGTGAGCTTGCTCAGAACAAAAGAACTGTGCTTCCTACACACACGGGGCATATCTAGTTCAACTCTGCTTAGGAAACTGACCAGAACAGTAGCTTCTCTTCAGTCCAATACACTGTACTTGCTGGGAACAGACGCGAGTGCTATTTGCACTGTGTATGGCAATGGGAGCGCAATAGTGACTCTTCTTAGCAGAAAACAACTCTTGCTCGTAGGACCAGAAACTGCATGGGATTCAACTCCGTTTAGGACTGGGAAACAAACGCTAGCTCGCCTTGCAAGAAACACACTCTGCTTTTGAGAAAACAGCACTCTTCTACTCTCCTGTGTTTCCTATAGGGCCAGAACAGTGAGCTTGCTCAGAACAAAACAACTGTGCTTCCTACACACACGGGGCATATCTAGTTCAACTCTGCTTAAGAAACTGACAAGAACAGTAGCTTCTCTTCAGTCCAATACACTGTACTTGCTGGGAACAGTCGCGAGTGCTGTTTGCACTGTGTATGGCAATGGGAGCGCAATAGTGACTCTTCTTAGCAGAAAACAACTCTTGCTCGTAGGACCAGAAACTGCATGGGATTCTACTCCGTTTAGGACTGGGAAACAAACGCTAGCTCGCCTTGCAAGAAACACACTCTGCTTTTGAGAAAACAGCACTCTTTTACTCTCCTGTGTTTCCTATAGGGCCAGAACAGTGAGCTTGCTCAGAACAAAAGAACTGTGCTTCCTACACACACGGGGCATATCTAGTTCAACTCTGCTTAGGAAACTGACCAGAACAGTAGCTTCTCTTCAGTCCAATACACTGTACTTGCTGGGAACAGACGCGAGTGCTATTTGCACTGTGTATGGCAATGGGAGCGCAATAGTGACTCTTCTTAGCAGAAAACAACTCTTGCTCGTAGGACCAGAAACTGCATGGGATTCAACTCCGTTTAGGACTGGGAAACAAACGCTAGCTCGCCTTGCAAGAAACACACTCTGCTTTTGAGAAAACAGCACTCTTCTACTCTCCTGTGTTTCCTATAGGGCCAGAACAGTGAGCTTGCTCAGAACAAAAGAACTGTGCTTCCTACACACACGGGGCATATCTAGTTCAACTCTGCTTAGGAAACTGACCAGAACAGTAGCTTCTCTTCAGTCCAATACACTGTACTTGCTGGGAACAGACGCGAGTGCTATTTGCACTGTGTATGGCAATGGGAGCGCAATAGTGACTCTTCTTAGCAGAAAACAACTCTTGCTCGTAGGACCACAAACTGCATGGGATTCAACTCCGTTTAGGACTGGGAAACAAACGCTAGCTCGCCTTGCAAGAAACACACTCTGCTTTTGAGAAAACAGCACTCTTCTACTCTAGTGTTTTTCCTATAGGGCCAGAACAGTGAGCTTGCTCAGAACAAAAGAACTGTGCTTCCTACACACACGGGGCATATCTAGTTCAACTCTGCTTAGGAAACTGACCAGAACAGTAGCTTCTCTACAGTCCAATACACTGTACTTGATGGGAACAGACGCGAGTGCTATTTGCACTGTGTATGGCAATGGGAGCGCAATAGTGACTCTTCTTAGCAGAAAACAACTCTTGCTCGTAGGACCACAAACTGCATGGGATTCAACTCCGTTTAGGACTGGGAAACAAACGCTAGCTCGCCTTGCAAGAAACACACTCTGCTTTTGAGAAAACAGCACTCTTCTACTCTCCTGTGTTTCCTATAGGGCCAGAACAGTGAGCTTGCTCAGAACAAAAAAACTGTGCTTCCTACACACACGGGGCATATCTAGTTCAACTCTGCTTAGGAAACTGACCAGAACAGTAGCTTCTCTTCAGTCCAATACACTGTACTTGCTGGGAACAGACGCGAGTGCTATTTGCACTGTGTATGGCAATGGGAGCGCAATAGTGACTCTTCTTAGCAGAAAACAACTCTTGCTCGTAGGACCAGAATCTGCATGGGATTCAACTCCGTTTAGGACTGGGAAACAAACGCTAGCTCGCCTTGCAAGAAACACACTCTGCTTTTGAGAAAACAGCACTCTTCTACTCTAGTGTTTTTCCTATAGGGCCAGAACAGTGAGCTTGCTCAGAACAAAAGAACTGTGCTTCCTACACACACGGGGCATATCTAGTTCAACTCTGCTTAGGAAACTGACCAGAACAGTAGCTTCTCTACAGTCCAATACACTGTACTTGATGGGAACAGACGCGAGTGCTATTTGCACTGTGTATGGCAATGGGAGCGCAATAGTGACTCTTCTTAGCAGAAAACAACTCTTGCTCGTAGGACCACAAACTGCATGGGATTCAACTCCGTTTAGGACTGGGAAACAAACGCTAGCTCGCCTTGCAAGAAACACACTCTGCTTTTGAGAAAACAGCACTCTTCTACTCTCCTGTGTTTCCTATAGGGCCAGAACAGTGAGCTTGCTCAGAACAAAAAAACTGTGCTTCCTACACACACGGGGCATATCTAGTTCAACTCTGCTTAGGAAACTGACCAGAACAGTAGCTTCTCTTCAGTCCAATACACTGTACTTGCTGGGAACAGACGCGAGTGCTATTTGCACTGTGTATGGCAATGGGAGCGCAATAGTGACTCTTCTTAGCAGAAAACAACTCTTGCTCGTAGGACCAGAATCTGCATGGAATTCAACTCCGTTTAGGACTGGGAAACAAACGCTAGCTCGCCTTGCAAGAAACACACTCTGCTTTTGAGAAAACAGCACTCTTTTACTCTCCTGTGTTTCCTATAGGGCCAGAACAGTGAGCTTGCTCAGAACAAAAGAACTGTGGTTCCTACACACACGGGGCATATCTAGTTCAACTCTGCTTAGGAAACTGACCAGAACAGTAGCTTCTCTTCAGTCCAACACACTGTACTTGCTGGGAACAGACGCGAGTGCTATTTGCACTGTGTATGGCAATGGGAGCGCAATAGTGACTCTTCTTAGCAGAAAACAACTCTTGCTCGTAGGACCAGAAACTGCATGGGATTCAACTCCGTTTAGGACTGGGAAACAAACGCTAGCTCGCCTTGCAAGAAACACACTCTGCTTTTGAGAAAACAGCACTCTTCTACTCTCCTGTGTTTCCTATAGGGCCAGAACAGTGAGCTTGCTCAGAACAAAAGAACTGTGCTTCCTACACACACGGGGCATATCTAGTTCAACTCTGCTTAGGAAACTGACCAGAACAGTAGCTTCTCTTCAGTCCAATACACTGTACTTGCTGGTAACAGACGCGAGTGCTATTTGCACTGTGTATGGCAATGGGAGCGCAATAGTGACTCTTCTTAGCAGAAAACAACTCTTGCTCGTAGGACCACAAACTGCATGGGATTCAACTCCGTTTAGGACTGGGAAACAAACGCTAGCTCGCCTTGCAAGAAACACACTCTGCTTTTGAGAAAACAGCACTCTTCTATTCTCCTGTGTTTCCTATAGGGCCAGAACAGTGGGCTTGCTCAGAACAAAAAAACTGTGCTTCCTACACACACGGGGCATATCTAGTTCAACTCTGCTTAGGAAACTGACCAGAACAGTAGCTTCTCTTCAGTCCAATACACTGTACTTGCTGGGAACAGACGCGAGTGCTATTTGCACTGTGTATGGCAATGGGAGCGCAATAGTGACTCTTCTTAGCAGAAAACAACTCTTGCTCGTAGGACCAGAATCTGCATGGGATTCAACTCCGTTTAGGACTGGGAAACAAACGCTAGCTCGCCTTGCAAAAAACACACTCTGCTTTTGAGAAAACAGCACTCTTCTACTCTCCTGTGTTTCCTATAGGGCCAGAACAGTGAGCTTGCTCAGAACAAAAGAACTGTGCTTCCTACACACACGGGGCATAGTTCAACTCTGCTTAGGAAACTGACCAGAACAGTAGCTTCTCTTCAGTCCAATACACTGTACTTGCTGGGAACAGACGTGAGTGCTATTTGCACTGTGTATGGCAATGGGAGCGCAATAGTGACTCTTCTTAGCAGAAAACAACTCTTGCTCGTAGGACCACAAACTGCATGGGATTCTACTCCGTTTAGGACTGGGAAACAAACGCTAGCTCGCCTTGCAAGAAACACACTCTGCTTTTGAGAAAACAGCACTCTTTTACTCTCCTGTGTTTCCTATAGGGCCAGAACAGTGAGCTTGCTCAGAACAAAAGAACTGTGCTTCCTACACACACGGGGCATATCTAGTTCAACCTCTGCTTAGGAAACTGACCAGAACAGTAGCTTCTCTTCAGTCCAATACACTGTACTTGCTGGGAACAGACGCGAGTGCTATTTGCACTGTGTATGGCAATGGGGAGCGCAATAGTGACTCTTCTTAGCAGAAAACAACTCTTGCTCGTAGGACCAGAAACTGCATGGGATTCAACTCCGTTTAGGACTGGGAAACAAACGCTAGCTCGCCTTGCAAGAAACACACTCTGCTTTTGAGAAAACAGCACTCTTCTACTCTCCTGTGTTTCCTATAGGGCCAGAACAGTGAGCTTGCTCAGAACAAAAAAAACTGTGCTTCCTACACACACGGGGCATATCTAGTTCAACTCTGCTTAGGAAACTGACCAGAACAGTAGCTTCTCTTCAGTCCAATACACTGTACTTGCTGGGAACAGACGCGAGTGCTATTTGCACTGTGTATGGCAATGGGAGCGCAATAGTGACTCTTCTTAGCAGAAAACAACTCTTGCTCGTAGGACCAGAAACTGCATGGGATTCAACTCCGTTTAGGACTGGGAAACAAACGCTAGCTCGCCTTGCAAAAAACACACTCTGCTTTTGAGAAAACAGCACTCTTCTACTCTCCTGTGTTTCCTATAGGGCCAGAACAGTGAGCTTGCTCAGAACAAAAGAACTGTGCTTCCTACACACACGGGGCATATCTAGTTCAACTCTGCTTAGGAAACTGACAAGAACAGTAGCTTCTCTTCAGTCCAATACACTGTACTTGCTGGGAACAGACGCGAGTGCTATTTGCACTGTGTATGGCAATGGGAGCGCAATAGTGACTCTTCTTAGCAGAAAACAACTCTTGCTCGTAGGACCAGAAACTGCCATGGGATTCAACTCCGTTTAGGACTGGGGAACAAACGCTAGCTCGCCTTGCAAGAAACACACTCTGCTTTTGAGAAAACAGCACTCTTCTACTCTCCTGTGTTTCTTATAGGGCCAGAACAGTGAGCTTGCTCAGAACAAAAAAACTGTGCTTCCTACACACACGGGGCATATCTAGTTCAACTCTGCTTAGGAAACTGACCAGAACAGTAGCTTCTCTTCAGTCCAATACACTGTACTTGCTGGGAACAGACGCGAGTGCTATTTGCACTGTGTATGGCAATGGGAGCGCAATAGTGACTCTTCTTAGCAGAAAACAACTCTTGCTCGTAGGACCAGAATCTGCATGGGATTCAACTCCGTTTAGGACTGGGAAACAAACGCTAGCTCGCCTTGCAAAAAACACACTCTGCTTTTGAGAAAACAGCACTCTTCTACTCTCCTGTGTTTCCTATAGGGCCAGAACAGTGAGCTTGCTCAGAACAAAAGAACTGTGCTTCCTACACACACGGGGCATAGTTCAACTCTGCTTAGGAAACTGACCAGAACAGTAGCTTCTCTTCAGTCCAATACACTGTACTTGCTGGGAACAGACGTGAGTGCTATTTGCACTGTGTATGGCAATGGGAGCGCAATAGTGACTCTTCTTAGCAGAAAACAACTCTTGCTCGTAGGACCACAAACTGCATGGGATTCAACTCCGTTTAGGACTGGGAAACAAACGCTAGCCTCGCCTTGCAAGAAACACACTCTGCTTTTGAGAAAACAGCACTCTTCTACTCTCCTGTGTTTCCTATAGGGCCAGAACAGTGAGCTTGCTCAGAACAAAAGAACTGTGCTTCCTACACACACGGGGCATATCTAGTTCAACTCTGCTTAGGAAACTGACCAGAACAGTAGCTTCTCTTCAGTCCAATACACTGTACTTGCTGGGAACAGACGCGAGTGCTATTTGCACTGTGTATGGCAATGGGAGCAGTGACTCTTCTTAGCAGAAAACAACTCTTGCTCGTAGGACCACAAACTGCATGGGATTCAACTCCGTTTAGGACTGGGAAACAAACGCTAGCTCGCCTTGCAAGAAACACACTCTGCTTTTGAGAAAACAGCACTCTTCTACTCTCCTGTGTTTCCTATAGGGCCAGAACAGTGAGCTTGCTCAGAACAAAACAACTGTGCTTCCTACACACACGGGGCATATCTAGTTCAACTCTGCTTAAGAAACTGACAAGAACAGTAGCTTTTCTTCAGTCCAATACACTGTACTTGCTGGGAACAGTCGCGAGTGCTATTTGCACTGTGTATGGCAATGGGAGCGCAATAGTGACTCTTCTTAGCAGAAAACAACTCTTGCTCGTAGGACCAGAAACTGCATGGGATTCAACTCCGTTTAGGACTGGGAAACAAACGCTAGCTCGCCTTGCAAGAAACACACTCTGCTTTTGAGAAAACAGCACTCTTCTACTCTCCTGTGTTTCCTATAGGGCCAGAACAGTGAGCTTGCTCAGAACAAAAGAACTGTGCTTCCTACACACACGGGGCATATCTAGTTCAACTCTGCTTAGGAAACTGACCAGAACAGTAGCTTCTCTTCAGTCCAATACACTGTACTTGCTGGGAACAGACGCGAGTGCTATTTGCACTGTGTATGGCAATGGGAGCGCAATAGTGACTCTTCTTAGCAGAAAACAACTCTTGCTCGTAGGACCAGAATCTGCATGGGATTCAACTCCGTTTAGGACTGGGAAACAAACGCTAGCTCGCCTTGCAAAAAACACACTCTGCTTTTGAGAAAACAGCACTCTTCTACTCTCCTGTGTTTCCTATAGGACCAGAACAGTGAGCTTGCTCAGAACAAAAGAACTGTGCTTCCTACACACACGGGCCATATCTAGTTCAACTCTGCTTAGGAAACTGACCAGAACAGTAGCTTCTCTTCAGTCCAATACACTGTACTTGCTGGGAACAGACGCGAGTGCTATTTGCACTGTGTATGGCAATGGGAGCGCAATAGTGACTCTTCTTAGCAGAAAACAACTCTTGCTCGTAGGACCACAAACTGCATGGGATTCAACTCCGTTTAGGACTGGGAAACAAACGCTAGCTCGCCTTGCAAGAAACACACTCTGCTTTTGAGAAAACAGCACTCTTCTACTCTCCTGTGTTTCCTATAGGGCCAGAACAGTGAGCTTGCTCAGAACAAAAAAACTGTGCTTCCTACACACACGGGGCATATCTAGTTCAACTCTGCTTAGGAAACTGACCAGAACAGTAGCTTCTCTTCAGTCCAATACACTGTACTTGCTGGGAACAGACGCGAGTGCTATTTGCACTGTGTATGGCAATGGGAGCGCAATAGTGACTCTTCTTAGCAGAAAACAACTCTTGCTCGTAGGACCACAAACTGCATGGGATTCAACTCCGTTTAGGACTGGGAAACAAACGCTAGCTCGCCTTGCAAGAAACACACTCTGCTTTTGAGACAACAGCACTCTTCTACTCTCCTGTGTTTCCTATAAGGCCAGAACAGTGAGCTTGCTCAGAACAAAAGAACTGTGCTTCCTACACACACGGGGCATATCTAGTTCAACTCTGCTTAGGAAACTGACCAGAACAGTAGCTTCTCTTCAGTCCAATACACTGTACTTGCTGGGAACAGACGCGAGTGCTATTTGCACTGTGTATGGCAATGGGAGCGCAATAGTGACTCTTCTTAGCAGAAAACAACTCTTGCTCGTAGGACCACAAACTGCATGGGATTCAACTCCGTTTAGGACTGGGAAACAAACGCTAGCTTGCCTTGCAAGAAACACACTCTGCTTTTGAGAAAACAGCACTCTTCTACTCTCCTGTGTTTCCTATAGGGCCAGAACAGTGAGCTTGCTCAGAACAAAAGAACTGTGCTTCCTACACACACGGGGCATATCTAGTTCAACTCTGCTTAGGAAACTGACCAGAACAGTAGCTTCTCTTCAGTCCAATACACTGTACTTGCTGGGAACAGACGCGAGTGCTATTTGCACTGTGTATGGCAATGGGAGCGCAATAGTGACTCTTCTTAGCAGAAAACAACTCTTGCTCGTAGGACCACAAACTGCATGGGATTCAACTCCGTTTAGGACTGGGAAACAAACGCTAGCTTGCCTTGCAAGAAACACACTCTGCTTTTGAGAAAACAGCACTCTTCTACTCTCCTGTGTTTCCTATAGGGCCAGAACAGTGAGCTTGCTCAGAACAAAAGAACTGTGCTTCCTACACACACGGGGCATATCTAGTTCAACTCTGCTTAGGAAACTGACCAGAACAGTAGCTTCTCTACAGTCCAATACACTTTACTTGATGGGAACAGACGCGAGTGCTATTTGCACTATGTATGGCAATGGGAGCGCAATAGTGACTCTTCTTAGCAGAAAACAACTCTTGCTCGTAGGACCACAAACTGCATGGGATTCAACTCCGTTTAGGACTGGGAAACAAACGCTAGCTCGCCTTGCAAGAAACACACTCTGCTTTTGAGAAAACAGCACTCTTCTACTCTCCTGTGTTTCCTATAGGGCCAGAACAGTGAGCTTGCTCAGAACAAAAAAACTGTGCTTCCTACACACACGGGGCATATCTAGTTCAACTCTGCTTAGGAAACTGACCAGAACAGTAGCTTCTCTTCAGTCCAATACACTGTACTTGCTGGGAACAGACGCGAGTGCTATTTGCACTGTGTATGGCAATGGGAGCGCAATAGTGACTCTTCTTAGCAGAAAACAACTCTTGCTCTTAGGACCAGAATCTGCATGGGATTCAACTCCGTTTAGGACTGGGAAACAAACGCTAGCTCGCCTTGCAAAAAACACACTCTGCTTTTGAGAAAACAGCACTCTTCTACTCTCCTGTGTTTCCTATAGGGCCAGAACAGTGAGCTTGCTCAGAACAAAAGAACTGTGCTTCCTACACACACGGGGCATAGTTCAACTCTGCTTAGGAAACTGACCAGAACAGTAGCTTCTCTTCAGTCCAATACACTGTACTTGCTGGGAACAGACGCGAGTGCTATTTGCACTGTGTATGGCAATGGGAGCGCAATAGTGACTCTTCTTAGCAGAAAACAACTCTTGCTCGTAGGACCAGAAACTGCATGGGATTCAACTCTGTTTAGGACTGGGAAACAAACGCTAGCTCGCCTTGCAAGAAACACACTCTGCTTTTGAGAAAACAGCACTCTTCTACTCTCCTGTGTTTCCTATAGGGCCAGAACAGTGAGCTTGCTCAGAACAAAAGAACTGTGCTTCCTACACACACGGGGCATATCTAGTTCAACTCTGCTTAAGAAACTGACAAGAACAGTAGCTTCTCTTCAGTCCAATACACTGTACTTGCTGGGAACAGTCGCGAGTGCTGTTTGCACTGTGTATGGCAATGGGAGCACAATAGTGACTCTTCTTAGCAGAAAACAACTCTTGCTCGTAGGACCAGAAACTGCATGGGATTCAACTCCGTTTAGGACTGGGAAACAAACGCTCGCTCGCCTTGCAAGAAACACACTCTGCTTTTGAGAAAACAGCACTCTTCTACTCTCCTGTGTTTCCTATAGGGCCAGAACAGTGAGCTTGCTCAGAACAAAAGAACTGTGCTTCCTACACACACGGGCATATCTAGTTCAACTCTGCTTAGGAAACTGACCAGAACAGTAGCTTCTCTTCAGTCCAATACACTGTACTTGCTGGGAACAGACGCGAGTGCTATTTGCACTGTGTATGGCAATGGGAGCGCAATAGTGACTCTTCTTAGCAGAAAACAACTCTTGCTCGTAGGACCAGAAACTGCATGGGATTCTACTCCCTTTAGGACTGGGAAACAAACGCTAGCTCGCCTTGCAAGAAACACACTCTGCTTTTGAGAAAACAGCACTCTTCTACTCTCCTGTGTTTCCTATAGGGCCAGAACAGTGAGCTTGCTCAGAACAAAAGAACTGTGCTTCCTACACACACGGGGCATAGTTCAACTCTGCTTAGGAAACTGACCAGAACAGTAGCTTCTCTTCAGTCCAATACACTGTACTTGCTGGGAACAGACGCGAGTGCTGTTTGCACTGTGTATGGCAATGGGAGCGCAATAGTGACTCTTCTTAGCAGAAAACAACTCTTGCTCGTAGGACCAGAAACTGCATGGGATTCAACTCCGTTTAGGACTGGGAAACAAACGCTAGCTCGCCTTGCAAGAAACACACTCTGCTTTTGAGAAAACAGCACTCTTCTACTCTCCTGTGTTTCCTATAGGGCCAGAACAGTGAGCTTGCTCAGAACAAAAGAACTGTGCTTCCTACACACACGGGGCATATCTAGTTCAACTCTGCTTAGGAAACTGACCAGAACAGTAGCTTCTCTTCAGTCCAATACCCTGTACTTGCTGGGAACAGACGCGAGTGCTATTTGCACTGTGTATGGCAATGGGAGCGCAATAGTGACTCTTCTTAGCAGAAAACAACTCTTGCTCGTAGGACCAGAAACTGCATGGGATTCAACTCCGTTTAGGACTGGGAAACAAACGCTAGCTCGCCTTGCAAGAAACACACTCTGCTTTTGAGAAAACAGCACTCTTCTACTCTCCTGTGTTTCCTATAGGGCCAGAACAGTGAGCTTGCTCAGAACAAAAGAACTGTGCTTCCTACACACACGGGGCATATCTAGTTCAACTCTGCTTAGGAAACTGACCAGAACAGTAGCTTCTCTTCAGTCCAATACCCTGTACTTGCTGGGAACAGACGCGAGTGCTATTTGCACTGTGTATGGCAATGGGAGCGCAATAGTGACTCTTCTTAGCAGAAAACAACTCTTGCTCGTAGGACCAGAAACTGCATGGGATTCAACTCCGTTTAGGACTGGGAAACAAACGCTAGCTCGCCTTGCAAGAAACACACTCTGCTTTTGAGAAAACAGCACTCTTCTACTCTCCTGTGTTTCCTATAGGGCCAGAACAGTGAGCTTGCTCAGAACAAAAGAACTGTGCTTCCTACACACACGGGGCATATCTAGTTCAACTCTGCTTAGGAAACTGACCAGAACAGTAGCTTCTCTACAGTCCAATACACTGTACTTGCTGGGAACAGACGCGAGTGCTATTTGCACTGTGTATGGCAATGGGAGCGCAATAGTGACTCTTCTTAGCAGAAAACAACTCTTGCTCGTAGGACCACAAACTGCATGGGATTCAACTCCGTTTAGGACTGGGAAACAAACGCTAGCTCGCCTTGCAAGAAACACACTCTGCTTTTGAGAAAACAGCACTCTTCTACTCTCCTGTGTTTCCTATAGGGCCAGAACAGTGAGCTTGCTCAGAACAAAAAAACTGTGCTTCCTAC
Source organism: Peromyscus eremicus (assembly GCF_949786415.1). Classification (NCBI taxonomy): domain Eukaryota; kingdom Metazoa; phylum Chordata; class Mammalia; order Rodentia; family Cricetidae; genus Peromyscus; species Peromyscus eremicus. Next base: position 14,476 of record NW_026736706.1, on the reverse strand, counting down.
ACACACGGGGCATATCTAGTTCAACTCTGCTTAGGAAACTGACCAGAACAGTAGCTTCTCTTCAGTCCAATACACTGTACTTGCTGGGAACAGACGCGAGTGCTATTTGCACTGTGTATGGCAATGGGAGCGCAATAGTGACTCTTCTTAGCAGAAAACAACTCTTGCTCGTAGGACCAGAATCTGCATGGGATTCAACTCCGTTTAGGACTGGGAAACAAACGCTAGCTCGCCTTGCAAAAAACACACTCTGCTTTTGAGAAAACAGCACTCTTCTACTCTCCTGTGTTTCCTATAGGGCCAGAACAGTGAGCTTGCTCAGAACAAAAGAACTGTGCTTCCTACACACACGGGGCATAGTTCAACTCTGCTTAGGAAACTGACCAGAACAGTAGCTTCTCTTCAGTCCAATACACTGTACTTGCTGGGAACAGACGTGAGTGCTATTTGCACTGTGTATGGCAATGGGAGCGCAATAGTGACTCTTCTTAGCAGAAAACAACTCTTGCTCGTAGGACCACAAACTGCATGGGATTCAACTCCGTTTAGGACTGGGAAACAAACGCTAGCTCGCCTTGCAAGAAACACACTCTGCTTTTGAGAAAACAGCACTCTTCTACTCTCCTGTGTTTCCTATAGGGCCAGAACAGTGAGCTTGCTCAGAACAAAAGAACTGTGCTTCCTACACACACGGGGCATATCTAGTTCAACTCTGCTTAGGAAACTGACCAGAACAGTAGCTTCTCTTCAGTCCAATACACTGTACTTGCTGGGAACAGACGCGAGTGCTATTTGCACTGTGTATGGCAATGGGAGCGCAATAGTGACTCTTCTTAGCAGAAAACAACTCTTGCTCGTAGGACCACAAACTGCATGGGATTCAACTCCGTTTAGGACTGGGAAACAAACGCTAGCTCGCCTTGCAAGAAACACACTCTGCTTTTGAGAAAACAGCACTCTTCTACTCTCCTGTGTTTCCTATAGGGCCAGAACAGTGAGCTTGCTCAGAACAAAAGAACTGTGCTTCCTACACACACGGGCCATATCTAGTTCAACTCTGCTTAAGAAACTGACAAGAACAGTAGCTTCTCTTCAGTCCAATACACTGTACTTGCTGGGAACAGTTGCGAGTGCTGTTTGCACTGTGTATGGCAACGGGAGCGCAATAGTGACTCTTCTTAGCAGAAAATAACTCTTGCTCGTAGGACCAGAAACTGCATGGGATTCTACTCCGTTTAGGACTGGGAAACAAACGCTAGCTCGCCTTGCAAGAAACACACTCTGCTTTTGAGAAAACAGCACTCTTTTACTCTCCTGTGTTTCCTATAGGGCCAGAACAGTGAGCTTGCTCAGAACAAAAGAACTGTGCTTCCTACACACACGGGGCATATCTAGTTCAACTCTGCTTAGGAAACTGACCAGAACAGTAGCTTCTCTTCAGTCCAATACACTGTACTTGCTGGGAACAGACGCGAGTGCTATTTGCACTGTGTATGGCAATGGGAGCGCAATAGTGACTCTTCTTAGCATAAAACAACTCTTGCTCGTAGGACCAGAAACTGCATGGGATTCAACTCCGTTTAGGAATGGGAAACAAACGCTAGCTCGCCTTGCAAGAAACACACTCTGCTTTTGAGAAAACAGCACTCTTCTACTCTCCTGTGTTTCCTATAGGGCCAGAACAGTGAGCTTGCTCAGAACAAAAGAACTGTGCTTCCTACACACACGGGGCATATCTAGTTCAACTCTGCTTAGGAAACTGACCAGAACAGTAGCTTCTCTTCAGTCCAATACACTGTACTTGCTGGGAACAGACGCGAGTGCTATTTGCACTGTGTATGGCAATGGGAGCGCAATAGTGACTCTTCTTAGCAGAAAACAACTCTTGCTCGTAGGACCAGAATCTGCATGGGATTCAACTCCGTTTAGGACTGGGAAACAAACGCTAGCTCGCCTTGCAAAAAACACACTCTGCTTTTGAGAAAACAGCACTCTTCTACTCTCCTGTGTTTCCTATAGGGCCAGAACAGTGAGCTTGCTCAGAACAAAAGAACTGTGCTTCCTACACACACGGGGCATATCTAGTTCAACTCTGCTTAGGAAACTGACCAGAACAGTAGCTTCTCTTCAGTCCAATACACTGTACTTGCTGGGAACAGACGCCAGTGCTATTTGCACTGTGTATGGCAATGGGAGCGCAATAGTGACTCTTCTTAGCAGAAAACAACTCTTGCTCGTAGGACCAGAAACTGCATGGGATTCAACTCCGTTTAGGACTGGGAAACAAACGCTAGCTCGCCTTGCAAGAAACACACTCTGCTTTTGAGAAAACAGCACTCTTCTACTCTCCTGTGTTTCCTATAGGGCCAGAACAGTGAGCTTGCTCAGAACAAAAGAACTGTGCTTCCTACACACACGGGGCATATCTAGTTCAACTCTGCTTAGGAAACTGACCAGAACAGTAGCTTCTCTTCAGTCCAATACACTGTACTTGCTGGGAACAGACGCGAGTGCTATTTGCACTGTGTATGGCAATGGGAGCGCAATAGTGACTCTTCTTAGCAGAAAACAACTCTTGCTCGTAGGACCAGAATCTGCATGGGATTCAACTCCGTTTAGGACTGGGAAACAAACGCTCGCTCGCCTTGCAAAAAACACACTCTGCTTTTGAGAAAACAGCACTCTTCTACTCTCCTGTGTTTCCTATAGGGCCAGAACAGTGAGCTTGCTCAGAACAAAAGAACTGTGCTTCCTACACACACGGGGCATATCTAGTTCAACTCTGCTTAGGAAACTGACCAGAACAGTAGCTTCTCTTCAGTCCAATACACTGTACTTGCTGGGAACAGACGCGAGTGCTATTTGCACTGTGTATGGCAATGGGAGCGCAATAGTGACTCTTCTTAGCAGAAAACAACTCTTGCTCATAGGACCAGAAACTGCATGGGATTCAACTCCGTTTAGGACTGGGAAACAAACGCTAGCTCGCCTTGCAAGAAACACACTCTGCTTTTGAGAAAACAGCACTCTTCTACTCTCCTGTGTTTCCTATAGGGCCAGAACAGTGAGCTTGCTCAGAACAAAAGAACTGTGCTTCCTACACACACGGGGCATATCTAGTTCAACTCTGCTTAGGAAACTGACCAGAACAGTAGCTTCTCTTCAGTCCAATACACTGTACTTGCTGGGAACAGACGCCAGTGCTATTTGCACTGTGTATGGCAATGGGAGCGCAATAGTGACTCTTCTTAGCAGAAAACAACTCTTGCTCGTAGGACCAGAAACTGCATGGGATTCAACTCCGTTTAGGACTGGGAAACAAACGCTAGCTCGCCTTGCAAGAAACACACTCTGCTTTTGAGAAAACAGCACTCTTCTACTCTCCTGTGTTTCCTATAGGGCCAGAACAGTGAGCTTGCTCAGAACAAAAGAACTGTGCTTCCTACACACACGGGGCATATCTAGTTCAACTCTGCTTAGGAAACTGACCAGAACAGTAGCTTCTCTACAGTCCAATACACTGTACTTGCTGGGAACAGACGCGAGTGCTATTTGCACTGTGTATGGCAATGGGAGCGCAATAGTGACTCTTCTTAGCAGAAAACAACTCTTGCTCGTAGGACCACAAACTGCATGGGATTCAACTCCGTTTAGGACTGGGAAACAAACGCTAGCTCGCCTTGCAAGGAACACACTCTGCTTTTGAGAAAACAGCACTCTTCTACTCTCCTGTGTTTCCTATAGGGCCAGAACAGTGAGCTTGCTCAGAACAAAAAAACTGTGCTTCCTACACACACGGGGCATATCTAGTTCAACTCTGCTTAGGAAACTGACCAGAACAGCAGCTTCTCTTCAGTCCAATACACTGTGCTTGCTGGGAACAGATGCGAGTGCTATTTGCACTGTGTATGGCAATGGGAGCGCAATAGTGACTCTTCTTAGCAGAAAACAACTCTTGCTTGTAGGACCAGAATCTGCATGGGATTCAACTCCGTTTAGGACTGGGAAACAAACGCTAGCTCGCCTTGCAAGAAACACACTCTGCTTTTGAGAAAACAGCACTCTTCTACTCTCCTGTGTTTCCTATAGGGCCAGAACAGTGAGCTTGCTCAGAACAAAAGAACTGTGCTTCCTACACACACGGGGCATAGTTCAACTCTGCTTAGGAAACTGACCAGAACAGTAGCTTCTCTTCAGTCCAATACACTGTACTTGCTGGGAACAGACGCGAGTGCTATTTGCACTGTGTATGGCAATGGGAGCGCAATAGTGACTCTTCTTAGCAGAAAACAACTCTTGCTCGTAGGACCACAAACTGCATGGGATTCAACTCCGATTAGGACTGGGAAACAAACGCTAGCTCGCCTTGCAAGAAACACACTCTGCTTTTGAGAAAACAGCACTCTTCTACTCTCCTGTGTTTCCTATAGGGCCAGAACAGTGAGCTTGCTCAGAACAAAAGAACTGTGCTTCCTACACACACGGGGCATATCTAGTTCAACTCTGCTTAGGAAACTGACCAGAACAGTAGCTTCTCTTCAGTCCAATACACTGTACTTGCTGGGAACAGACGCGAGTGCTATTTGCACTGTGTATGGCAATGGGAGCGCAATAGTGACTCTTCTTAGCAGAAAACAACTCTTGCTCGTAGGACCACAAACTGCATGGGATTCAACTCCGATTAGGACTGGGAAACAAACGCTAGCTCGCCTTGCAAGAAACACACTCTGCTTTTGAGAAAACAGCACTCTTCTACTCTCCTGTGTTTCCTATAGGGCCAGAACAGTGAGCTTGCTCAGAACAAAAGAACTGTGCTTCCTACACACACGGGGCATATCTAGTTCAACTCTGATTAAGAAACTGACAAGAACAGTAGCTTCTCTTCAGTCCAATACACTGTACTTGCTGGGAACAGTCGCGAGTGCTGTTTGCACTGTGTATGGCAATGGGAGCGCAATAGTGACTCTTCTTAGCAGAAAACAACTCTTGCTCGTAGGACCAGAAACTGCATGGGATTCTACTCCTTTTAGGACTGGGAAACAAACGCTAGCTCGCCTTGCAAGAAACACACTCTGCTTTTGAGAAAACAGCACTCTTTTACTCTCCTGTGTTTCCTATAGGGCCAGAACAGTGAGCTTGCTCAGAACAAAAGAACTGTGCTTCCTACACACACGGGGCATATCTAGTTCAACTCTGCTTAGGAAACTGACCAGAACAGTAGCTTCTCTTCAGTCCAATACACTGTACTTGCTGGGAACAGACGCGAGTGCTATTTGCACTGTGTATGGCACAATGGGAGCGCAATAGTGACTCTTCTTAGCAGAAAACAACTCTTGCTCGTAGGAGCAGAATCTGCATGGGATTCAACTCCGTTTAGGACTGGGAAACAAACGCTAGCTCGCCTTGCAAAAAACACACTCTGCTTTTGAGAAAACAGCACTCTTCTACTCTCCTGTGTTTCCTATAGGGCCCAGAACAGTGAGCTTGCTCAGAACAAAAGAACTGTGCTTCCTACACACACGGGGCATATCTAGTTCAACTCTGCCTTAGGAAACTGACCAGAACAGTAGCTTCTCTTCAGTCCAATACACTGTACTTGCTGGGAACAGACGCGAGTGCTATTTGCACTGTGTATGGCAATGGGAGCGCAATAGTGACTCTTCTTAGCAGAAAACAAACTCTTGCTCGTAGGACCAGAAACTGCATGGGATTCAACTCCGTTTAGGACTGGGAAACAAACGCTAGCTCGCCTTGCAAGAAACACACTCTGCTTTGAGAAAACAGCACTCTTCTACTCTCCTGTGTTTCCTATAGGGCCAGAACAGTGAGCTTGCTCAGAACAAAAGAACTGTGCTTCCTACACACACGGGGCATATCTAGTTCAACTCTGCTTAGGAAACTCACCAGAACAGTAGCTTCTCTTCAGACCACTACACTGTACTTGCTGGGAACAGACGCCAGTGCTATTTGCACTGTGTATGGCAATGGGAGCGCAATAGTGACTCTTCTTAGCAGAAAACAACTCTTGCTCGTAGGACCAGAAACTGCATGGGATTCAACTCCGTTTAGGACTGGGAAACAAACGCTAGCTCGCCTTGCAAGAAACACACTCTGCTTTTGAGAAAACAGCACTCTTCTACTCTCCTGTGTTTTCCTATAGGGCCAGAACAGTGAGCTTGCTCAGAACCAAAGAACTGTGCTTCCTACACACACGGGGCATATCTAGTTCAACTCGGCTTAGGAATCTGACCAGAACAGTAGCTTCTCTTCAGTCCAATACACTGTACTTGCTGGGAACAGACGCGAGTGCTATTTGCACTGTGTATGGCAATGGGAGCGCAATAGTGACTCTTCTAAGCAGAAAACAACTCTTGCTCGTAGGACCAGAAACTGCATGGGATTCTACTCCGTTTAGGACTGGGAAACAAACGCTAGCTCTCCTTGCAAGAAACACACTCTGCTTTTGAGAAAACAGCACTCTTCTACTCTCCTCTGTGTCCTATAGGGCCAGAACAGTGAGCTTGCTCAGAACAAAAGAACTGTGCTTCCTACACCACACGGGGCATATCTAGTTCAACTCTGCTTAGGAAACTGACCCAGAACAGTAGCTTCTCTTCAGTCCAATACACTGTACTTGCTGGGAACAGACGCGAGTGCTATTTGCACTGTGTATGGCAATGGGAGCGCAATAGTGACTCTTCTTAGCAGAAAACAACTCTTGCTCGTAGGACCAGAATCTGCATGGGATTCAACTCCGTTTAGGACTGGGAAACAAACGCTAGCTCGCCTTGCAAGAAACACACTCTGCTTTTGAGAAAACAGCACTCTTCTACTCTCCTGTGTTTCCTATAGGGCCAGAACAGTGAGCTTGCTCAGAACAAAACAACTGTGCTTCCTACACACACGGGGCATATCTAGTTCAACTCTGCTTAGGAAACTGACCAGAACAGTAGCTTCTCTTCAGTCCAATACACTGTACTTGCTGGGAACAGACGCGAGTGCTATTTGCACTGTGTATGGCAATGGGAGCGCAATAGTGACTCTTCTTAGCAGAAAACAACTCTTGCTGGTAGACCAGAAACTGCATGGGATTCAACTCCGTTTAGGACTGGGAAACAAACGCTAGCTCGCCTTGCAAGAAACACACTCTGCTTTTGAGAAAACAGCACTCTTCTACTCTCCTGTGTTTCCTATAGGGCCAGAACAGTGAGCTTGCTCAGAACAAAAAAAACTGTGCTTCCTACACACAACGGGGCATATCTAGTTCAACTCTGCTTAGGAAACTGACCAGAACAGTAGCTTCTCTTCAGTCCAATACACTGTACTTGCTGGGAACAGACGCGAGTGCTATTTGCACTGTGTATGGCAATGGGAGCGCAATAGTGACTCTTCTTAGCAGAAAACAACTCTTGCTCGTAGGACCAGAAACTGCATGGGATTCAACTCCGTTTAGGACTGGGAAACAAACGCTAGCTCGCCTTGCAAGAAACACACTCTGCTTTTGAGAAAACAGCACTCTTCTACTCTCCTGTGTTTCCTATAGGGCCAGAACAGTGAGCTTGCTCAGAACAAAACAACTGTGCTTCCTACACACACGGGGCATATCTAGTTCAACTCTGCTTAGGAAACTGACCAGAACAGTAGCTTCTCTTCAGTCCAATACACTGTACTTGCTGGGAACAGACGCGAGTGCTATTTGCACTGTGTATGGCAATGGGAGCGCAATAGTGACTCTTCTTAGCAGAAAACAACTCTTGCTCGTAGGACCAGAAACTGCATGGGATTCAACTCCGTTTAGGACTGGGAAACAAACGCTAGCTCGCCTTGCAAGAAACACACTCTGCTTTTGAGAAAACAGAACTCTTCTACTCTCCTGTGTTTCCTATAGGGCCAGAACAGTGAGCTTGCTCAGAACCAAAGAACTGTGCTTCCTACACACACGGGGCATATCTAGTTCAACTCTGCTTAGGAAACTGACAAGAACAGTAGCTTCTCTTCAGTCCAATACACTGTACTTGCTGGGAACAGACGCGAGTGCTACTTGCACTGTGTATGGCAATGGGAGCGCAATAGTGACTCTTCTAAGCAGAAAACAACTCTTGCTTGTAGGACCAGAAACTGCATGGGATTCTACTCCGTTTAGGACTGGGAAACAAACGCTAGCTCGCCTTGCAAGAAACACACTCTGCTTTTGAGAAAACAGCACTCTTCTACTCTCCTGTGTTTCCTATAGGGGCCAGAACAGTGAGCTTGCTCAGAACAAAACAACTGTGCTTCCTACACACACGGGGCATATCTAGTTCAACTCTGCTTAGGAAACTGACCAGAACAGTAGCTTCTCTTCAGTCCAATACACTGTACTTGCTGGGAACAGACGCGAGTGCTATTTGCACTGTGTATGGCAATGGGAGCACAATAGTGACTCTTCTTAGCAGAAAACAACTCTTGCTCGTAGGACCAGAATCTGCATGGGATTCAACTCCGTTTAGGACTGGGAAACAAACGCTAGCTCGCCTTGCAAGAAACACACTCTGCTTTTGAGAAAACAGCACTCTTCTACTCTCCTGTGTTTCCTATAGGGCCAGAACAGTGAGCTTGCTCAGAACAAAACAACTGTGCCTTCCTACACACACGGGGCATATCTAGTTCAACTCTGCTTAGGAAACTGACCAGAACAGTAGCTTCTCTTCAGTCCAATACACTGTACTTGCTGGGAACAGACGCGAGTGCTATTTGCACTGTGTATGGCAATGGGAGCGCAATAGTGACTCTTCTAAGCAGAAAACAACTCTTGCTCGTAGGACCAGAAACTGCATGGGATTCAACTCCGTTTAGGACTGGGAAACAAACGCTAGCTCGCCTTGCAAGAAACAGACTCTGCTTTTGAGAAAACAGCACTCTTCTACTCTCCTGTGTTTCCTATAGGGCCAGAACAGTGAGCTTGCTCAGAACAAAACAACTGTGCTTCCTACACACACGGGGCATATCTAGTTCAACTCTGCTTAGGAAACTGACCAGAACAGTAGCTTCTCTTCAGTCCAATACACTGTACTTGCTGGGAACAGACGCGAGTGCTATTTGCACTGTGTATGGCAATGGGAGCGCAATAGTGACTCTTCTTAGCAGAAAACAACTCTTGCTCATAGGACCAGAAACTGCATGGGATTCAACTCCGTTTAGGACTGGGAAACAAATGCTAGCTCGCCTTGCAAGAAACACACTCTGCTTTTGAGAAAACAGCACTCTTCTACTCTCCTGTGTTTCCTATAGGGCCAGAAACAGTGAGCTTGCTCAGAACAAAAGAACTGTGCTTCCTACACACACGGGGCATATCTAGTTCAACTCTGCTTAGGAAACTCACCAGAACAGTAGCTTTCTCTTCAGTCCACTACACTGTACTTGCTGGGAACAGACGCGAGTGCTATTTGCACTGTGTATGGCAATGGGAGCGCAATAGTGACTCTTCTTAGCAGAAAACAACTCTTGCTCGTAGGACCAGAAACTGCATGGGATTCAACTCCGTTTTGGACTGGGAAACAAACGCTAGCTCGCCTTGCAAGAAACACACTCTGCTTTTGAGAAAACAGCACTCTTCTACTCTCCTGTGTTTCCTATAGGGCCAGAACAGTGAGCTTGCTCAGAACCAAAGAACTGTGCTTCCTACACACACGGGGCATATCTAGTTCAACTCTGCTTAGGAATCTGACCAGAACAGTAGCTTCTCTTCAGTCCAATACACTGTACTTGCTGGGAACAGACGCGAGTGCTATTTGCACTGTGTATGGCAATGGGAGCGCAATAGTGACTCTTCTAAGCAGAAAACAACTCTTGCTCCTGGGACCAGAAACTGCATGGGATTCTACTCCGTTTAGGACTGGGAAACAAACGCTAGCTCGCCTTGCAAGAAACACACTCTGCTTTTGAGAAAACAGCACTCTTCTACTCTCCTGTGTTTCCTATAGGGCCAGAACAGTGAGCTTGCTCAGAACAAAAGAAACTGTGCTTCCTACACACACGGGGCATATCTAGTTCAACTCTGCTTAGGAAACTGACCAGAACAGTAGCTTCTCTTCAGTCCAATACACTGTACTTGCTGGGAACAGACGCGAGTGCTATTTGCACTGTGCGCAATAGTGACTCTTCTTAGCAGAAAACAACTCTTGCACGTAGGACCAGAATCTGCATGGGATTCAACTCCGTTTAGGACTGGGAAACAAACGCTAGCTCGCCTTGCAAGAAACACACTCTGCTTTGAGAAAACAGCACTCTTCTACTCTCCTGTGTTTCCTATAGGGCCAGAACAGTGAGCTTGCTCAGAACAAAACAACTGTGCTTCCTACACACACGGGGCATATCTAGTTCAACTCTGCTTAGGAAACTGACCAGAACAGTAGCTTCTCTTCAGTCCAATACACTGTACTTGCTGGGAACAGACGCGAGTGCTATTTGCACTGTGTATGGCAATGGGAGCGCAATAGTGACTCTTCTTAGCAGAAAACAACTCTTGCTGGTAGGACCAGAAACTGCATGGGATTCAACTCCGTTTAGGACTGGGAAACAAACGCTAGCTCGCCTTGCAAGAAACACACTCTGCTTTTGAGAAAACAGCACTCTTCTACTCTCCTGTGTTTCCTATAGGGCCAGAACAGTGAGCTTGCTCAGAACAAAAGAACTGTGCTTCCTACACACACGGGGCATATCTAGTTCAACTCTGCTTAGGAAACTGACCAGAACAGTAGCTTCTCTTCAGTCCAATACACTGTACTTGCTGGGAACAGACGCGAGTGCTATTTGCACTGTGTATGGCAATGGGAGCGCAATAGTGACTCTTCTTAGCAGAAAACAACTCTTGCTCGTAGGACCACAAACTGCATGGGATTCAACTCCGATTAGGACTGGGAAACAAACGCTAGCTCGCCTTGCAAGAAACACACTCTGCTTTTGAGAAAACAGCACTCTTCTACTCTCCTGTGTTTCCTATAGGGCCAGAACAGTGAGCTTGCTCAGAACAAAAGAACTGTGCTTCCTACACACACGGGGCATATCTAGTTCAACTCTGATTAAGAAACTGACAAGAACAGTAGCTTCTCTTCAGTCCAATACACTGTACTTGCTGGGAACAGTGGCGAGTGCTGTTTGCACTGTGTATGGCAATGGGAGCGCAATAGTGACTCTTCTTAGCAGAAAACAACTCTTGCTCGTAGGACCAGAAACTGCATGGGATTCTACTCCTTTTAGGACTGGGAAACAAACGCTAGCTCGCCTTGCAAGAAACACACTCTGCTTTTGAGAAAACAGCACTCTTTTACTCTCCTGTGTTTCCTATAGGGCCAGAACAGTGAGCTTGCTCAGAACAAAAGAACTGTGCTTCCTACACACACGGGGCATATCTAGTTCAACTCTGCTTAGGAAACTGACCAGAACAGTAGCTTCTCTTCACTCCAATACACTGTACTTGCTGGGAACAGACGCGAGTGCTATTTGCACTGTGTATGGCAATGGGAGCGCAATAGTGACTCTTCTTAGCAGAAAACAACTCTTGCTCGTAGGAGCAGAATCTGCATGGGATTCAACTCCGTTTAGGACTGGGAAACAAACGCTAGCTCGCCTTGCAAAAAACACACTCTGCTTTTGAGAAAACAGCACTCTTCTACTCTCCTGTGTTTCCTATAGGGCCAGAACAGTGAGCTTGCTCAGAACAAAAGAACTGTGCTTCCTACACACACGGGGCATATCTAGTTCAACTCTGCTTAGGAAACTGACCAGAACAGTAGCTTCTCTTCAGTCCAATACACTGTACTTGCTGGGAACAGACGCGAGTGCTATTTGCACTGTGTATGGCAATGGGAGCGCAATAGTGACTCTTCTTAGCAGAAAACAACTCTTGCTCGTAGGACCAGAAACTGCATGGGATTCAACTCCGTTTAGGACTGGGAAACAAACGCTAGCTCGCCTTGCAAGAAACACACTCTGCTTTTGAGAAAACAGCACTCTTCTACTCTCCTGTGTTTCCTATAGGGCCAGAACAGTGAGCTTGCTCAGAACAAAAGAACTGTGCTTCCTACACACACGGGGCATATCTAGTTCAACTCTGCTTAGGAAACTCACCAGAACAGTAGCTTCTCTTCAGACCACTACACTGTACTTGCTGGGAACAGACGCCAGTGCTATTTGCACTGTGTATGGCAATGGGAGCGCAATAGTGACTCTTCTTAGCAGAAAACAACTCTTGCTCGTAGGACCAGAAACTGCATGGGATTCAACTCCGTTTAGGACTGGGAAACAAACGCTAGCTCGCCTTGCAAGAAACACACTCTGCTTTTGAGAAAACAGCACTCTTCTACTCTCCTGTGTTTCCTATAGGGCCAGAACAGTGAGCTTGCTCAGAACCAAAGAACTGTGCTTCCTACACACACGGGGCATATCTAGTTCAACTCGGCTTAGGAATCTGACCAGAACAGTAGCTTCTCTTCAGTCCAATACACTGTACTTGCTGGGAACAGACGCAAGTGCTATTTGCACTGTGTATGGCAATGGGAGCTCAATAGTGACTCTTCTAAGCAGAAAACAACTCTTGCTCCTAGGACCAGAAACTGCATGGGATTCTACTCCGTTTAGGACTGGGAAACAAACGCTAGCTCTCCTTGCAAGAAACACACTCTGCTTTTGAGAAAACAGCACTCTTCTACTCTCCTCTGTGTCCTATAGGGCCAGAACAGTGAGCTTGCTCAGAACAAAAGAACTGTGCTTCCTACACACACGGGGCATATCTAGTTCAACTCTGCTTAGGAAACTGACCAGAACAGTAGCTTCTCTTCACTCCAATACACTGTACTTGCTGGGAACAGACGCGAGTGCTATTTGCACTGTGTATGGCAATGGGAGCGCAATAGTGACTCTTCTTAGCAGAAAACAACTCTTGCTCGTAGGACCAGAATCTGCATGGGATTCAACTCCGTTTAGGACTGGGAAACAAACGCTAGCTCGCCTTGCAAGAAACACACTCTGCTTTTGAGAAAACAGCACTCTTCTACTCTCCTGTGTTTCCTATAGGGCCAGAACAGTGAGCTTGCTCAGAACAAAACAACTGTGCTTCCTACACACACGGGGCATATCTAGTTCAACTCTGCTTAGGAAACTGACCAGAACAGTAGCTTCTCTTCAGTCCAATACACTGTACTTGCTGGGAACAGACGCGAGTGCTATTTGCACTGTGTATGGCAATGGGAGCGCAATAGTGACTCTTCTTAGCAGAAAACAACTCTTGCTGGTAGGACCAGAAACTGCATGGGATTCAACTCCGTTTAGGACTGGGAAACAAACGCTAGCTCGCCTTGCAAGAAACACACTCTGCTTTTGAGAAAACAGCACTCTTCTACTCTCCTGTGTTTCCTATAGGGCCAGAACAGTGAGCTTGCTCAGAACAAAAAAACTGTGCTTCCTACACACACGGGGCATATCTAGTTCAACTCTGCTTAGGAAACTGACCAGAACAGTAGCTTCTCTTCAGTCCAATACACTGTACTTGCTGGGAACAGACGCGAGTGCTATTTGCACTGTGTATGGCAATGGGAGCGCAATAGTGACTCTTCTTAGCAGAAAACAACTCTTGCTCGTAGGACCAGAAACTGCATGGGATTCAACTCCGTTTAGGACTGGGAAACAAACGCTAGCTCGCCTTGCAAGAAACACACTCTGCTTTTGAGAAAACAGCACTCTTCTACTCTCCTGTGTTTCCTATAGGGCCAGAACAGTGAGCTTGCTCAGAACAAAAGAACTGTGCTTCCTACACACACGGGGCATATCTAGTTCAACTCTGCTTAGGAAACTCACCAGAACAGTAGCTTCTCTTCAGACCACTACACTGTACTTGCTGGGAACAGACGCCAGTGCTATTTGCACTGTGTATGGCAATGGGAGCGCAATAGTGACTCTTCTTAGCAGAAAACAACTCTTGCTCGTAGGACCAGAAACTGCATGGGATTCACCTCCGTTTAGGACTGGGAAACAAACGCTAGCTCGCCTTGCAAGAAACACACTCTGCTTTTGAGAAAACAGCACTCTTCTACTCTCCTGTGTTTCCTATAGGGCCAGAACAGTGAGCTTGCTCAGAACCAAAGAACTGTGCTTCCTACACACACGGGGCATATCTAGTTCAACTCGGCTTAGGAAACTGACCAGAACAGTAGCTTCTCTTCAGTCCAATACACTGTACTTGCTGGGAACAGACGCAAGTGCTATTTGCACTGTGTATGGCAATGGGAGCGCAATAGTGACTCTTCTAAGCAGAAAACAACTCTTGCTCCTAGGACCAGAAACTGCATGGGATTCTACTCCGTTTAGGACTGGGAAACAAACGCTAGCTCTCCTTGCAAGAAACACACTCTGCTTTTGAGAAAACAGCACTCTTCTACTCTCCTCTGTGTCCTATAGGGCCAGAACAGTGAGCTTGCTCAGAACAAAAGAACTGTGCTTC